>NC_089848.1:1130000-1317500 GCF_035609145.1 Eleutherodactylus coqui | reverse complement strand
AATGTAATGAGCTTGTGGGCACGGTGGGATCGGTCCATCCCAACTGGCTCTTAAACTATCAACCGGTTTCCATAACGGCAGAGAAGCGGGAGGCTGATGGGTTCATGTCCTTAAGATGCAGACGCAAATGAATATGCAGCCCTGGAATTCCAGTGTGATTGTTCTCAGTAGGAGAAAACAAGTCGTCTTGTAGATTGGAGACCTTCTACTGGCCCACAAACATACATGATGTTACAGCAGCTTATGGGATATCTGGCCCCTTCATCAGGCCTTCAATCTGGATGCTGGGAAACATAATCTATGCACAGATGTGGCAGAAGTGGAAGGTTTTAGTACACTGTGTTCTCAGGAAAAAACACCAGAACATCATCCCAACGGGCCGGGAGGCCTTGTGGTCATCGAGGGAACAATGAATTCTATAGGAGAAGTGATGACCTCAAGCTTTGTAATCTACTAAGACAATCGCCCAACGTCAGATGATTTAGGTTTTGGAATGGTTAATCAGAGTTCTGACTTCAATCCTATTGAGATGCTGTGGCATAACCTGAAGAGGCATACAAGGCATCCCAGAAATATTGATAAGCTGAAACACATTTGCAGGAATGAATGCCCAAAATTCCTTCTCAACATTGTATGGCTTTTTGGATGAACATATTAAAGGGGTTGTCCCGCGCCGAAACGGGTTTTTTTTTTTTTCAACCCCCCCCCCCCCCGTTCGGCGCGAGACAACCCCGATGCAGGGACTTAAAAAAAAAACAGCACAGCGCTTACCTGAATCCCCGCGCTCCGGTGACTTCTATACTTACCGGTGAAGATGGCCGCTGGGATCTTCTTCCTCCGTGGACCGCAGCTCTTCTGTGCGGTCCATTGCCGATTCCAGCCTCCTGATTGGCTGGAATCGGCACGTGACGGGGCGGAGCTACACGGAGCCGGCATCCTGCACGAGAGGCTCCATTGAAGAAAGCAGAAGACCCGGACTGCGCAAGCGCGGCTAATTTGGCCATCGGAGGCCGAAAATTAGTCGGCACCATGGAGACGGGGACGCCAGCAACGGAGCAGGTAAGTATAAAACTTTTGATAACTTCTGTATGGCTCATAATTAATGCACAATGTATATTACAAAGTGCATTAATATGGCCATACAGAAGTGTATAGACCCACTTGCTGCCGCGGGACAACCCCTTTAATGATTTTCTACAAATCTAATCCCTTTACTGTCCCTTTCTAGCAGCCAGCAGTAACACTTGTATATATGCCATGTGTGCAGCAAGCAGAGCTGGAGCCAGCAAAGCAAGAATGCAAGAAAATGAAACAGAATTCAGAAACTGTAAAACAAATCTGATGAACGACATCAACCATATTGATCATTTTATTATATGTAGAAGAGATAGAGAATACACGGCCCACGTTGGGGCAAACAACTTCACTCCATCCGTTAGGGGATTACCATGTGAACACCGCAAGAACATCATCATATAGTGTGAAGTGAGTAACATCAAACAGTGGCCATGTGGACCTTACAGTACAAGAGAACGTGTGTCATGACGAGAGGGAGGTGGGAGCTACAGAAGGGTCTGTCCAAGAAAGGCCGAGATGTCCACCAATCTGAAAGAGAAGCCGGGAAGAGGCGAGACATGGGAAATGTATGGGCGCCTCAGCAGCGCTCCGCGTATGAAGGGAATGATGCACAGCAGTAAACTGAGGAGAAGAGAAACAAAGAGGAATGCGGATGAGCAAGAAGGTCACCGCGGCCACCGACACCGCCGGCACCAACCAGAAAGACAATCACAACATAACCATCACAGCAAACTACTAGCGGTTAGTTGGGCTCCGGAGGGGAGATCAGAGCATCCCAAAACACAGAAGGAGTTACAGGAAGTAAAAGGCATGCAAGAACCCCGCAGAACGAGGAAGTAACGAGGAGAAGCCGGGGCAGTGCAGAATGCAGTGTCCATGAGCCCCAAGCAGGGGCCATTATGTCCTGTGGCCCCTTCGCATCCCGCGCTGACTGGGATCGTGGCTGCATGAACACTTTGTTCTGACATATAAATCTAAGGCTTTTGGGAAAGTAAGCGAGAAAAAGGACAACAATGATAACAGAATAACACAAGTCATCTGCGTGAGGTTCGCACTGAGCTCCCAGAAATCCTTCAGCGCTGCCGGTGACAGCGCTTCTATCTGTCCGCGGACGCGGCTTATTATGTGATGTTACTACAAGCGTCTAGTTGTAAAACAAATGTTTGCATTTTTAAAGTTTCTCAGAATTAACCTAGAATACTAAAAAACAAGGTTTGTCAATGCTTTAGGGCTCATGGGCTAATAGGGCTTTAGGGCTAATGCCCACGGACAGGTTTCACGTGGCGAAAATCTGTGGCGCTGTCCCGCAGCTATCAGGCTCAATGTTCACACTGCGAACTTCTACCACAGAATTCTGCAGCGTGAAAGAAACCGCAGCATGCTCTAATTGCCGCAGAAAACCGCGCGGCCGGCTTCCATCATGCGATGTGAGCACAGCTGAAGTGTTGCGTGATTACGCGTCATCTCCCATCATGCACTGTACTTCGCATGCATGCCAGACGGACTCACATGGTGGATCCGGAGAGGGGAGTATGGGGTCTTTGGGGGGTGCCGTGTCGGACTCCGCTGCCATATTCCACTGGCGAAGTCCGCCATGGCCGGAGGCGGTAAAGAGGAATTACATTTCAGCTTACAAATGTTAGTGACTGTATAATGCAAGTAGTAACATAGTAACACAGTAACGTAGTAACACGGTACGTGAGGCTGAAGGGAGACAATGACCATCTATTCAGCCTGTTTCCAGCCCCTCTTGTTGATCCAGAGAAAGGCCAAAAAAACAATGATGCAGAAGCCAATTAGCCAATTTTGGGGAAAAAATTCCTTCCCGGCTCCATAATGGTGATCAGACTAATCCCTGGATCAACCTTTGATAGTTCCTACGTGACTGTAAGACCCGGATCACCAACCCTGCTGGTCACCCAATGTCTATATCCTATAATATCATAGAAAGGCATCTAGTCCCTCTTAAACTCCTCTATGGATTTTGCCATCACCACGTCCTCAGGCAGAGAGTTCCACAGTCTCACTGCTCTTACAGTAAAGAACCCCCTTCTGTGTTGTGATGAAACTTTCTTTCCTCTAGACCACGAGTCAAAACCAAGGCCCGCGGGCCAAATCCGGCCTGACACCTCATTTTATGTGGCCCGTGCAGCGATTTTCAGTTGGTCTGTGTCACGGCCACAGCGTGACTGAAAACTGCATGGACATGACCAAGTCACAGCTGCATCTCCCATCCATGTGTCCGTTCAGACGGCCTAGTCCGGTGACTATACGCTGAGCCCGGGATAACGTCGGGCAGTGGGAGACAGTTTAGCTCTGCTAAACTGCCTCCCCCCTCTCCGGCCCTCGCCAGCTCCCGGCAAGGGGAAGGGGAGGGGGCAGGCCGGGGCAGGATTTAGTGTACCAAGCTCCCGCCCCTTCCCATTGCAAACAGCCAGCAAGGAGCGGAGAGGAGGAGGGAAGGGGGCGGAAGTTTAGCAGACACTCCCTCTCACCTTCCTTCTCCGGCAGCTCCCATAGCAGTCTATGGGAGCCGCCACCATATTCCAGCTGGGAAGATAGTTCCTGAACTATCTTTCCTGGCCGGCATAAAAATGTCTGGCTGGAATGTGCACCGTATATGCTATCTTTGCCGGCCGTCTTTACACCGCAGGAATATGCCCATTTGCACTGATGCATTGGAAACCAATGGATCAGATGGGCAGCGTATATCGGCCATCACTATGGGGGTCACTGTTATTACTGGGGGGTCACTTACCGCTGGGGCTACTATGGGGGAAAGAATTACTACTTAGGCCACTATTGGGGCAACTATTACTACTGGGGCTACTATGGGAGACACTATTATTACTGGGGTCACTATGGAAACCACTCTGATTACTGTAGTCACTTACTACTGGGGTCACTGTTACCACTGAGGCCACTATGGTGGTCAATATCACTACTGGGTCCACTATGGGGGTCATTGTTATTACTGGGGTCACTATTTTTATACTGTCTTACAATTACAATCGTCTCTTTAAAAGGCACCCATAAGGCTGATGTGGCCCTTGGTGAAAATGAGTTTGACGCCCCTGCTCTAATCGTAGCGGATGTCCTCTTGTTACCGTCGTGGTCCTGGGTATAAACAGATCCTGGGAGAGATCCTTGTATTGTCCCCTCATGTATTTATACAGAGTTATTTGGTGGCCTCTTAGCCGTCTTTTTTCCGGGGTGAATAATCCCAGTTTTGGTGCCTCTCTGGGTATTCCAGTCCCGTCGTTCCATGTATTAGTTTAGTTGCCCTTCTTTGAACCCCCTCCAGTACTGTAACATCCTTCCTGAGCCCCGGTGACTAGAATTGTACACAGTATTCCATGTGGGGCCTGACAAGTGCCTTATATAATGGGAGGATAATGTTCTCGCCCCTCGCCCCTATACCTCTTTTACTGCACCCCAAGACTTTATTTGCCTTTGCAGCAGCTGACTGGCATTGGTTACTCCAGTTTAGTCTACAGCCCACTAGTGCCCCCAGGTCTTTTCCCTAGCAGTACCCCATTTAGTGTATATTGGTGACATCCGTTTCTCCTGCCCATGTGCAGAACCTTACATTTACCAATATTGACCTTCATTTGCCATTCCCCCCCCAAGCCCCCGGCTTATCTCGGTCCGTTTGTAGCCGCACATTGTCCTCCGTTGCATTGGTTATATTGTATAACATTGTGTCATCCATTTGCATGCATGAGACCGCCATGGTAAAAAGCTTTGCACCTAGTTTTGTGAATCTTGTATACATAGTGTCTCCAGTCCTTAGAATTGGTCCAATAACATCAATTTCTACAAAATGTGCATGTTCGTTTATCTTCATCAGGAAGGGCGCAGAAGAGTATTTCAGAACATTCCAACTTCATTTCAACAATAATATTTTCGGCAAACACATCAACTACCTGGATCTCCTACTCTCCACCACCAACATCATCATCCAGAGGGTTGGGCAGAAACAACCTTTGCCTTTTAGATTTCAAGAGCTACTCATACAAGAATTGGTCACTCGATGTTTCTTCTGGCCAGTTCTGTAGGGTGCGCTGAAATGTCACCAGTCCTAATTTCTTTATCCAAACCAAATGTTTTGTTATGTAAGTGGATATGGATCCCCTGTGTCACCCAACCAGTGGATGGATCAGACCTACAGGGCTGACAGCTGACTCTGGAAACCCGGATGCTCACAGCTGAAGACGTGACTTGGAATGTGACGGTGACCAGGGAATTTAGCCCTATGCTGGTAGCAGGTGGTGGAAAGTCCCTGCCTATAAACAGCAGAGAATTCGCCCTGACAAGGGCGGCCCTGCGTGGGAACCTGGGCGCTGTTTAACCCTGTCAGAACTAGTTACCAGGAAGCCAGAAACTGGATAAAACCAAGACGAAGAATCAAGGAGTGAGTGGGCAAGTTCAGGTCTAATCTGGGAGCACCGAGCACACAGAAGACTAAGCAGCGACTGGAAACACAGGAAGAGCAGGAGCAACTGCGACATGTGTCTTCATGAGAGAACTCATACAATAACACTGCAGCACTGGCTGTCAGGTCTGAGGCCTCTATATAGTGGTGAAGAGATGACAAACCATCTGCAGCTGGGTGGCAGAGGCAGAACCAATTTAACCATGGCAGTGCTGGAAAAAGGCAATCACAGATTCAGAGAGTGGCGCCCACGACCTAACATGTTTTAAGGAAAATGGTCCCCCAAAAGTCTAGAAACGGGGTGCCTGTAAGAAAGTAGCTCAGCTGCTGCAAAGTAAGAATCTAACACAAATACAATGGGATGAAACAGAACTTTACGACATACAACCTTACTTACGGTATTCAAGCATCTACCCCGTGTATCTGACTATGTGGACGGCGGCTCTACTTGCTGTACCCTGGGTGCAGTGGTAGCCTTCAGTCTGCTCCATTTCAGGATGTTTGTTGGCCAGTTCTCTTTGACTTGTTAGCTAGTAATTGCCATCAATGGTCGAGAGACATCCAGATTTTGAAAATGTACATTTCTATCAGAAATTTCATATACCATAAATGTGTTTTACGTATAAAGTGCGACCCTGAAAACACATTGTGAACTTAATACCCAATTCTTATTTCTTGCCTGAACTGCCATATACATAAGAGTATACAAAGTACGGTAGATAGGAGAAGGAGCAGATAGGGAAGGTGACACCAAGGCACAGACTGCAGACCCAATCATCACTACAGCCGGTCTACAGACAGCAGGGAAAGCACTTGTTTGCCTTTTATTTAAGAAATGTCAGTGATGCCTTAAGATCCCAGAAAGAATTGGAGGGGAAAGAAATACGAGAGACTTGATAGGAAGCAAAGGCCGGTGACAGAAGTAGAAGTGGAGCTGACAGGATCAGAACACATACAGACTTGCTTGGACCTACGTTTCGCAGGTATGGGTCTGGGTGGTCCTGTTTGAGTAGCTCCATTTTCAAGGCCTGGCAGTTCCACCATGCCATTATCAGGAGGAGGGTAGGAAGGGGGTGGGGGTATCATAAACTGGGGTGGGCTTCGTGAATTTCCTCTTGGGGGCTTTTGTGGTACCTGCCGTTCATTACCTATATGAAGATACACAAGTTATTGCATGCTGAGGTTACAGTGATAATACAGAATATGTGAAACACTTGTATCTCTTCACTGCCATGGTGGGATACCCCAAACACAGAAGCTGGCGTCTTTACAATCGGGATGGAGTACCGCATCAGCGTGCCTGAAGTCTGGAAGCATGTATGATGCCAGTGTACTAAACAATGTATCCAGCAGTAGTGCCGGCAGCCGATGTGCAGAAAGGAAGCCGGCGGTAACTTCCTTCCACGGCTCAGGAGTCAAAACACCATGTTACGATAAGAGCAGAACGGAGATCTCAGCCGTGGAGTCCAGGAAGTCGTGGAATGGGAAGCGGGGAATAGCTGCACAGTCCTATTTAATGCTGAGGTGAAGACCTCCCTTATAGTTTTTCCATTAACCCCCTCAGTGCCTCAATGACCTTTTTTTCAGTTTTTCCCATCATGCATTACTAGAGCCATAGCTGTATGGGGGCTTGTTCTTTGCAGGACGAGTTGGATTGTTTAATGACTATAATGTATTGTGTAACTTAGATCATTTTAGGGGGTTTGGGGAAAAACAGAAAATTCCTCTGTTGGTTTTTGGGATTTCACTTTTACAGCATTCCAAATCCACAGTAAACCATGTGCTGCTGTCCCACGGGGCGGCACGGTTCGGGTCACACCAGGCTTATACACTTTGGTTATGTTCTGCTATTTTTTTTTTTTTTTTTTAAGATTTGCTTTTGTGTTGCCACTAGAGATGAGCGAGCGTACTCGGAAAAGCACCACTCGCTCGAGTAATTGGCTTTATCCGAGTATCGCTGTGCTCGTCCCTGAAGATTCGGGTGCCGCTGCGGCTGACAGGTGAGTCGCAGCGGGGAGCAGGGGAGAGCGGGCGGGAGAGAGGGAGAGAAAGATCTCCCCTCCGTTCCTCCCCGCTCTCCCCTGCAGCTCCCCGCTCCGTGCCGGCACCCGAATCTTCAGGGACGAGCACAGCGATACTCGGATAAAGCCAATTACTCGAGCGAGTAGTGCTTTTCCGAGTACGCTCGCTCATCTCTAGTTGCCACATTCCAAGAGCTGTAGCTCTTCCATCGACGGAGCTCTATGAGGGCTTGGCTTTGGGGGATGACCTCTAGTCTTCATTTATCCAGTTTTTGGTAACATATATTGCATTTTATATGTATTCTATAAGCAGCATTCACTGCGCCCTGTAAACAATATGGTGAGTTAACTCTGCATGCCAGTAAGATTACCCCAATACCAAATGTATATAGGCTCTCTTTTTTTGAAACTTTTTTACACTTTAGTAAAAAAAAAAAATTTTCACTACATAAGACCCGTAACATTTTGTGTTTTTTTGGCAACAGTGCTGTGTAAAGTTTTTTTTTGTAATTTTTAATGGTACCATTTGTTGATGCATATGACGTTTTGATTGTTTTTGTAAGATGAGATTTGCTATTTTTGCCATTTTGTGTCATGGCGTGCATAGTACAGGTTAATTAACAGACTTACTTTTTTCTCTGGGTCATTAATAATGCACTGATACCAGATCCCAGATCTTTTATTTTTTACAAAGAAAAAGCGGAAAGGTGGGGTTTGGACATTTTTATTTTATTTCTGTTTTTTTGTCCCACTAGACTAGAATATCCCCATTTTTATCATTCTTAGGCCTCAGTCAGACGGGCGTTTTTTTCACGCGTTTTGCGCATGCGTTTCGCGCATATATAGAACCAATAGTTCGCTATGATATCGGTCACATGTCCGCTTTTGCAAAAAATTATAGGACACGACGATTCGCAAATCGCGCCTATCTGCGTTCACCGTTTTATGTGCACACCAAAATCATTTTTTTTGCCGGTCAGACGAAGTTTCATGCGCATTTTGATGCGCACGGCGATTTTTCTCCGGTCAGACGGGCGTTTTGCAGCGACGATAAACGCGGGTAGGTGCAGATTTTTCCGGCGATTTTTCGCCTCCGGTCACGCGATTTGCGCATGCGCATCCAACATGCGATGCGCAAAACGCGCGAAAAAACGCCCGTCTGACTGAGGCCTTATAATGTACTGCTATACTTCAGTATAGCTGTGTATTAAAAAGCCTATGAAGCTTAGCCAGATGCTGAGCCTTATAGACCATTAGGTCATATTTAGGCCTCCGAGTGGCATAGCAACCCAATGTAACCCCACAATGACATCAAAGGGGTCCGATGGGTGACAGAGGGAGCCTTTTACATGCTGTGGTCATACTGATTGCAGCATGTAAAGGGTTAAACAAAGGAGATCAGTGGTTTCTCTGGTCCTTGCTGTTTGTGCCAATGTGCCAAGCTATTATCTGATGGCCAAGCACTGACCTCCCTGGCATGGGAATACGGAGCCAGGCTTCTGATACAGAAGCATAAAAAGGTGGCCTAAAGGCTGCCGTCAGAAGGCGTATGGCTGTCGTTTAGGGGTTAAGTATGCCTTTTTTCCCACATGACAAGATTTTGCTTTATGGCGGCTGGCTACAACTCTTTAGGCTTCAATCACACATGCAGATTGTGAAGCCCAAGCCAGAAGTGGATGAACACAGAGGGTAACTATAGGGGCGTTCTTATACCTCTTTGTATCCATTCAGGTTTAGCTGAAAACCAAACAAACACAAGTGCATGAAGAAGTGCGCCCGAGACTCCCGGCACGCGAGCGCGAATGTGAACTCCATTCCTTTGATACATACACATGAGCAATGTTGTTCCTCAGAGAGGCTGCGAGGTAAAGACAATCGGGGCAGGGGCTATTTTTTCGTGTTCCTTGTAACACAGCGCCTATTGTTTTCAATGGGACCTTAAAGACGTCTCATGGCCCTCGCACCCCGTGTGATGTGCCTGCGAGTGCGACGCTTGGCTTTCCACTGAAACCAATACAAGACACGTGCGATCCTCTGTTGTGCGCGAGGATCGGGATTTCACGGAAGTGAGGATTTTGACTCAACTACAAGTAAAATCTGCGATGATAAGCGCAATTTCGGGCCAGGAAAACGTGCGCTCGCCTGTGTGAATGAAGCCGGAAACTGTGTGCGATTCCAGTCTACGGCTTCATTCAGACGGCGGTATTCGGCCCGAGTTGTAAGCCGCGACCAGCAGTGGAATCTACAGAGGCAAACCCGTCATGGCAGATTTGTAATCCTTCTGTGTTTTGGCTGACTGCAGCTTTCAGATACCGATGAGATTGCTGACCAAAACATCTGATTGGCGTCCGCCCTTCATACCATCTTATATACAGATTCACCCCTACAATAGTTGTGTCTCCAAACTCCGCATCAAAACCTGTGTGTCTGAGTCCAGCCCAAGACATCCGCAGCAGAGAGGACACCACAGACCTGCTTACCTCCTCATGTCAATAAGCTGCACAGTAAGGTTCTTGTAATATGATAAACCATGGTGGCATCTCACAACCAGCAGCACACGCTCTGCCGCTCAATCAATCCAAAAATAATAGGTCAGCACGTTACAAAACAACAGAGACGAGTGTCCAATGTGCAGCAGGAAGGCATACAACATATCAAGTTCATACAATTAAACATATGCTCAAAAATTGCATGTATGCAAAATTATGTATCAAACATTACTTGTCTAAAATGACACATCAAGCACACAAGGCATTGGCTCTATACATATATGAAGCGCTATCGCTCTCGCCAGTCTGCAGGGGCCGTTATACTTCCACTTTCACTCTTTAGCACATGGCGCTCATTCTCCTCTGGCTTTTTGTCCTGGTCATTCTGCAAAACTATAAAGATTAAGGTGACCAGACATCCCAATTTAGGTGGGACAGCCCCGCTTTGCCCCGGGACCCCAGTGGGACAGTCATTTGTGCCGCTTTTCAGCAAATAGAAAGTGGAGTGGCAGCATCAATCGGTGCAAAATTCTTAGCAGGGTTTAATCTCCCATAACAAGAAAAACATTTCAACCTGCAATTAGGGTGGAGCAGGATCGGCCCCTGAGCCTCTCCATGCGCCCTTTGTGACCACATCTATATATATAAAGACGAAAGCCCTCACTGACTCACTGACTCACTCACTGACTGACTGACTCGCCAAAAGTTCTCCAACTTCCTGATGTCGTACAAACATGAAATTTGGCACACGCATAGATTATCTCCAAAATAGGAAAAGTAATTGGGTCCCAATTCGATTATTCAATTTTAGCGCAAAAGAATTGGCGTCGAAATTTTACGTACGTAATCTAAATCTGTCACTTTCCAATGTCATAGAAACTTAAAATTTGGCCCGAGCATTGATTATGTCATAAATGGGAAAAGCTAATGGGTCCCAACACGATTATTCAATTCTATGCGCAAAAGAAGTAGCGTCCAAATTTTACGTACGGAATCTAATTATCTCACTTTCTGGTGTCATAGAAACGTGAAATTTGGCACGAGCATTGATTATGTCACAAATAGGAAACGCTAATGGGTACCAACTCCATTATTCAATTCTATGCGCAAAAGAATTAGCGTCCAAATTTTACGTACGGAATCTAATTCTCTCACTTCCCGATGTCATAGAAACATGAAATTTGGCACGAGCATTGATTATGTCATAAATAGGAAAAGCGAATGGGTCCCAACTCGATATTTTAATTCTATGTGCAAAAGAATTAGCGTCCAAATTTTACGTGCGGAATGTAATTTTTTCACTTTCTGGTGTCATAGAAACGGGAGATTTGGCACGAGCATTGATTATGTCATAAATAGGAAAAGCTAATGGGTCCCAACTCCATTATTCAATTCTATGCACAAAAGAATTAGCGTCCAAATTTTACGTACGGAATGTAATTTCTTCACTTTCCGGTGTCATAGAAACGGGAGATTTGGCACGAGCATGGATTATGTCATAAATAGGAAAAGCTAATGGGTCCCAACTCGATTATTCAATTTTAGGCGCAAAAGAATTGGCGTCGAAATTTTACGTACGGAATCTAATTTTCTCACTTTCCGGTGTCATAGAAACGTGAAATTTGGCAGGAGCATTGATTATGTCATAAAGAGGAAAAGCTAATGGATCCCAACTCGATTATTCAATTCTAGCGCACAAGAATTGGCGTCAAAATTTTACGTGTGGAATGTAATTTTTTCACTCTCCGGTGTCATAGAAACGGGAAATTTGGCAGGAGCATTGATTATGTCATAAATAGGAAAAGCTAATGGGTCCCAACTCCATTATTCAATTCTATGCGCAAAAGAATTAGCGTCCAAATTTTACGTACATAATCTAAATCACTCACTTCCCAATGTCATAGAAACGTGAAATTTGGCACGAGCATTGATTATGTCATAAATAGGAAAAGTTCATAGGTCCCAACTCGATTATTCAATTCTAGCGCAAAAGAATTAGAGTCCAAATTTTATGTGCGGAATGTAATTTTTTCACTTCCTGATGTCATTTTATATAAAGGAAACGTCGCATGGTTACCTCCACGGGGTGTTTCCTGGGTAACGCAGAGAATTATGCAAAATGGTGAACATATGTTTTTCCTCAGTATCTCTAAAGTAACCACGACTTCATAAGATTTTCCGTGTGAACACCAGATAAACACCAGTACCAAATTAACTCGGGCGAAGCCGGGTATATCAGCTAGTCTATATATAAAGACGAAAGCCCTCACTGATTCACTGACTCGCCACTAATTCTCCAACTTCCTGATGTCGTAGAAACTTGAAATTTGGCACGAGCATTGATTATGTCATAAATAGGAAAAGTTAATGGGTCCCAACTCCATTATTCAATTCTATGTGCAAAAGAATTAGCGTCCAAATTTTACATATGTAATCTAATTCTCTCACTTCCTGATGTCATTTTATATAAAGGAAACGTTGCATGGTTACCTCCACGTGGTGTTTCCTGGGTAACGCAGAGAACTATGCAAAATGGTGAACATGTGTTTTTCCAGTATCTCTAAAGTAACCACGACTTTATAAGATTTTCCGTGTGGACCCAGATAAACACCAGTACCAAATTAACGCGGGCGAAGCTAGTTTATATATATATATATAACTCGAGTGAAGCCGGGTACATCAGCTAGTATATATATATATATAACTCAGGTAAAGCCGGGTATGTCAGCTAGTATATATATATAACTCGGGTGAAGCCGGGTATATCAGCTAGTATATATATATATAACTCGGGTGAAGCCGGGTATATCAGCTAGTATATATATATAACTCGGGTGAAGCCGGGTATATCAGCTAGTATATATATATAACTCGGGTGAAGCCGGGTATATCAGCTAGTATATATATATATATATATATATATATATATATATATATATATATAACTCAGGCGAAGACGGGTATATCAGCTAGTATATATATATATAACTCGGGTGAAGCCGGGTATATCAGCTAGTGTATATACATATATATATATAACTCGGGCGAAGCCGGGTATACCAGCTTGTATATATATATATATATATATATAAAACTCGGGTAAAGCCAGGTATATCAGCTAGTATATATATATATATAAAACTCGGGTGAAGCCGGGTATATCAGCTAGTATATATATATATATCTCGGGCGAAGCCGGGTATATCAGCTAGTATATATATACATAACTCGGGTGAAGCCGGGTATATCAGCTAGTATATATATATAACTCGGGTGAAGCCGGGTATATCAGCTAGTATATATATATATATATATATATATAACGCGGGTGAAGTCGGGTATTTCAGCTAATATATATATATATATAAATAACTCGGGTGAAGCCGGGTATATCAGCTAGTATGTATATACATATATATAACTCGGGTGAAGCCGGGTATATCAGGTAGTATGTATATACATATATATAACTCGGGTGATCGTGGTTACTTTAGAGATACCGGAAAAACATATGTTCACCATTTTGCATGGTTCTCTGTATTACCCAGGAAACACCACGTGGAGGTAACCATGCGACATTTCCTTATATAAAATGACATCAGGAAGTGAGAGAATTAGATTACGTACATAAAATTTGGACACTAATTCTTTTGCGCTTAGAATGAAATAATCGAGTTGGGACTCATTAACTTTTCATATTTATGACACAATCAATGCTTGTGCCAAATTTCCCGTTTCTATGACATTGGGAAGTGAGAGATTTAGATTATGTACGTAAAATTTGGACGCTAATTCTTTTGCGCATAGAATTGAATAATCGAGTTTGGACCCATTAGCTTTTCCTATTTATGATATAATCAATGCTCGTGCCAAATTTCCCGTTTCTATGACACTGGAAAGTGAAAAAATTACATCCCGCACGTAAAATTTCAACGCCAATTCTTTTGCGCTTAGAATTGAATAATGGAGTTGGGACCCATTAGCTTTTTCTATTGATGACATAATCAATGCTCTTGCCAAATTTCACGTTTCTATGACAGAGGAAAGTTAGAAAATTAGATTCCGTACGTAAAATTTGGACGCTAATTCTTTTGCGCATAGAATTGAATAATGGAGTTGGGACCCATTAGCTTTTCCTATTTATGACATAATCAATGCTCGTGCCAAATTTCCTGTTTCTATGACACCGGAAAGTGAGAAAATTACATTCCACACGTAAAATTTGGACGCTAATTCTTTTGCGCATAGAATTGAATAATGGAGTTGGGACCCATTAGCTTTTCCTACTGATGACATAATCAATGCTCGTGCCAAATTTCCCGTTTCTATGACACCGGAAAGTGAGAAAATTACATTCCGCACGTAAAATTTGGACGCTAATTCTTTTGCGCATAGAATTGAATAATCGAGTTGGGACCCATTAGCTTTTTCTATTGATGACATAATCAATGCTCTTGCCAAATTTCACGTTTCTATGACACAGGAAAGTGAGAAAATTATACTCCGCACGTAAAATTTGGACGCTAATTCTTTTGCGCATAGAATTGAATAATGAAGTTGGGACCTATTAACTTTTCCTATTTATGACATATCCAATGCCCGTGCCAAGTTTTAAGTTTCTATGACATTGGGAAGTGAGAGATTTAGATTATGTACGTAAAATTTCGACGCCAATTCTTTTGCGCTAGAATTGAATAATCGAGTTGGGACCCAATTACTTTTCCTATTTTGGAGATAATCTATGCTTGTGCCAAAATCCATGTTTCTACGATATCGGGAAGTTGGAGAACTTTTGGCGAGTCAGTCAGTCAGTGAGGGCTTTCAGCTTTATATATATAGATATATATATAAATAACTCTGGTGAAGCTAGTATGTATATATATATATATAACTCGGGTGAAGTCGGGTATATCAGCTAGTATGTATATATATATATATATATATATATATATATATATATATATATATATCGGGTGAGGTCGGGTATATCAGCTAGTATGTATATATATATATATATATAACTCGGGTGAAGCCGGGTATATCAGCTAGTGTATATATTATATATATATATATATATATATATATATATAAAAAATTGAATGCATGGGTGTCTGTCTGTCTGTTTGTCCTTTATGCGCTACTACACCATTCATCCGATCGCCATAAAGCTTTGGGAAGTTGTTGAGTACACTCCTGGGAAGATTATAGGCATAGTACATCTATCCTACGATAAATGGCGCGCTTGCGAGCGTCGCCGACAGTTACGCCCCCCCACGCAGATCGTTCGATTTCCATCATTGCCACTAATTCTCTCACTTCCCGATGTTGTAGAAACATGAAATTTGGCACGAGCATTGATTATGTCATAAATAGGAAAAGCTAATGGGTCCCAACTCGATTATTCAATTATAGTGCAAAAGAAGTAGCGTCCAAATTTTACGTACGGAATCTAATTTTCTCACTTTCCGGTGTCATAGAAACATGAAATTTGGCACGAGCATTGATTATGTCATAAATAAGAAAAGCTAATGGGTCCCAACTCCATTATTCAATTCTATGCAAAAAAGAATTAGCGTCCAAATTTTACGTATGGAATCTAATTCTCTCACTTCCCATTGTCATAGAAACGGGAAATTTGGCACGAGCATTGATTATGTCATAAATAGGAAAAACTAATGGGTCCCAACTCGATTATTCAATTCTATGCGCAAAAGAATTAGCAGCCAAATTTTACGTGCGGAATGTAATTTTCTCACTTCCCAATGTAATTTGGCACGGGCATTGATTATGTCATAAATAGGAAAAGTTAATGGGTCCCAACTCGATTATTCAATTCTAAGCGCAAAAGAATTAGCGTCCAAATTTTACATACGGAATCTAATTCTCTCACTTCCTGATGTCACCTATATATATAAAAAGGAATGTATGTCTGTCTGTCTGTCCTTTTGGCGCTACTACACCATTCATCTAATCGCCATGAAACTTTGGAAAGTTGCTGAGTACACTCCTGGGAAGATTACTGGCATAGTACATCTATCCTACGATAGGTGGCGCACGTGCGAGCATCGTCGACAGTTATGCCCCCCAGACAAAGATCGTTTGATTTCCATCTCAAGCACGAAAGCAAAAGGCATTACGAGCAACAGAATGCGTGTTCAACTACAAAATGATGCATCCGCCGAACGTTTCGCAAGACAATTGCTGGATATTGAGAATGCTGAGGTAAAATGAAAGCTGCGCTGTGATTGGTTGTTATATATTATACTGAGGTAACATGAAAGCTGTGCTGTGATTGGTTGTTATATATTATACTGAGGTAACATGAAAGCTGCGCTGTGATTGGTTGTTATATATTATACTGAGGTAACATGAAAGCTGCGCTGTGATTGGTTGTTATATATTATACTGAGGTAACATGAAAGCTGTGCTGTGATTGGTTGTTATATATTATACTGAGGTAACATGAAAGCTGCGCTGTGATTGGTTGTTATATATTATACTGAGGTAACATGAAAGCTGCGCTGTGATTGGTTGTTATATATTATACTGAGGTAACATGAAAGCTGCGCTGTGATTGGTTGTTATATATTATACCGCTGAGGTAACATGAAAGCTGCGCTGTGATTGGTTGTTATATATTATACTGAGATAACATGAAAGCTGCGCTGTGATTGGTTGTTATATATTATACTGCTGAGGTGACATGAAAGCTGTGCTGTGATTGGTTGCTATATATTATACCGCTGAGGTAACTTGAAAGCTGCGCTGTGATTGGTTGTTATATATTATACTGCTGAGGTGACATGAAAGCTGTGCTGTGATTGGTTGTTATATATTATACCGCTGAGGTAACTTGAAAGCTGCGCTGTGATTGGTTGTTATCTAGATATATAAAAACGAATGTATGTATGTATGTCTGTCTTCGCAGCAACGCGCGACGGGTACGCTAATATATATATATATATATATATATATATATATATATATATAAAACTTGGGTGAAGCCGGGTATATCAGCTAGTATATGTATATAACTTGGGCTAAGACGGGTATATCAGCTAGTATATATATATAACTCGGGTGAAGCTGGGTATATCAGCTAGTATATGTATATAACTCGGGCGAAGCCGGGTATATCAGCTAGTATATATATATAACTCGGGTGAAGCCGGGTATATCAGCTAGTATATATATATATAACTCGGGTGAAGCTGGGTATATCAGATAGTATATATATATATATATATATATATATATATAAATATAAATATAACTCAGGCAAAGCTGGGTATATCAGCTAGTATATATATATAACTTGGGTGAAGCTGGGTATATCAGATAGTATATATATATATATATATATATATATATATATATATATAAAACTCGGGCGAAGCTGGGTATATGAGCTAGTATTTATATATATATAACTCGGGCGAAGCCGGGTATATCAGCTAGTATATATATATATATATAACTCGGGCGAAGCCGGGTATATCAGCTAGTATATATATATAACTTGGGTGAAGTCGGGTATATCAGCTAGTATATATATATATAACTCGGGTGAAGCCGGGTATATCAGCTAGTATATATATATATAACTCGGGCGAAGTCGGGTATATCAGCTAGTGTATATATATAACTCGGGTGAAGCCGGGTATATCAGCTAGTATATATATATATAACTCGGGCGAAGCCGGGTATATCAGCGAGTATATATATCCTTCGGATAGTCCCTCTGAAGAAATCTGCTTCCAAGTGCCTGGCTCTCAGAAATGAAATCTGTCTCATTGGAGCAGTTCCTCCTAATCCTGAGAAATTGGCCTTTTGGTATGCCACGTCTCAGGGGTGCTGGATGAAAACTCTCCCAGGGACACCGTTATCTTAATGGGCCGACATGTTCTGTCCTCTTACCCAGCTAACATCTATACATCTTGGTCTATATGACTGTTATCGGCACCCTATAAATGCAATGGGTGGACAAAATGAATATCGCTATCTTTATAAGGTAGACCTCTGCTCCAAACAAATCTAACCCCAAACTGCCGTCAGCAAGCAATATAGTATAATACTTTATAAGTACAATCTGACTTAGAACATCTAAACTTGAGAGAATATTAATTGCTCATTAATATTATCAGTGTTAGCCTATGTATGAGAAATCTTTAATTGTCCTAAAGCCTTATATAGAGGAGATCATTGTAATTTATTTATACAATGATACCTCCTTAATACTGGGTTAGGACTTGCACATAGGTATCACTAATACCTTCATGTCCCCAGTGGACTTCAGCAAAATGGCGCCCGAATTATACACTTGTGAACCAGTGTGGAGCAGCTATAGAGGTGTTAACCTCGTTTCTCAAATACTGGCCTTTCTGTCTCCATATATGGGTTCTCTAACCCGCAGCTCCCTCCCTCCTATGATGCACAGAGCACGCTCACGTGACCACGTCACATGACACGCATCTAGCGTGCCCATGTGACTGTCACATGATGCGGCAGGTCCTTCGATGCTGCATTTTTATCATCATCCATTGCAACAGGACCTGCGGAGGAGGAGACTTACTCTAACTATGTGAGTCAACAATTAGCAAATAAATGAGTAGGAGAATGATCGGGCAATGTATATATACAAGGGGCTAAACCAACGAGCGGGGCACCCAACTCAGGGACGGACGGAGGATTGATGAGCAGGGCAACTTTAAAATAAAGAAAAGTGCACATGGCTAATTATACGCCAGCAGCTGATGGGTGGCCAGCATAGAGCTGGGCGAGGCTACAGACTATATAACACAAGACAGCCTCAGACGCTATCAGATGGCCACCTACCCACCATCAGGGCAAGAGGCTACAGACTATATAACACAAGACAGCCTCAGACGCTATCAGATGGCCACCTACCCACCATCAGGGCAAGAGGCTACAGACTATATAACACAAGACAGCCTCAGACGCTATCAGATGGCCACCTACCCACCATCAGGGCAAGAGGCTACAGACTATATAACACAAGACAGCCTCAGACGCTATCAGATGGCCACCTACCCACCATCAGGGCAAGAGGCTACAGACTATATAACACAAGACAGCCTCAGACGCTATCAGATGGCCACCTACCCACCATCAGGGCAAGAGGCTACAGACTATATAACACAAGACAGCCTCAGACGCTATCAGATGGCCACCTACCCACCATCAGGGCAAGAGGCTACACCAGACTATATAACACAAGACAGCCTCAGACGCTATCAGATGGCCACCTACCCACCATCAGGGCAGGAGGCTACAGACTATATAACACAAGACAGCCTCAGACGCTATCAGATGGCCACCTACCCACCATCAGGGCAGGAGGCTACAGACTATATAACACAAGACAGCCTCAGACGTTATCAGATGGCCACCTACCCACCATCAGGGCAGGAGGCTACACCAGACTATATAACACAAGACAGCCTCAGACGTTATCAGATGGCCACCTACCCACCATCAGGGCAGGAGGCTACAGACTATATAACACAAGACAGCCTCAGACGCTATCAGATGGCCACCTACCCACCATCAGGGCAGGAGGCTACACCAGACTATATAACACAAGACAGCCTCAGACGCTATCAGATGGCCACCTACCCACCATCAGGGCAGGAGGCTACACCAGACTATATAACACAAGACAGCCTCAGACGCTATCAGATGGCCACCTACCCACCATCAGGGCAGGAGGCTACACCAGACTATATAACACAAGACAGCCTCAGACGTTATCAGATGGCCACCTACCCACCATCAGGGCAGGAGGCTACACCAGACTATATAACACAAGACAGCCTCAGACGCTATCAGATGGCCACCTACCCACCATCAGGGCAGGAGGCTACACCAGACTATATAACACAAGACAGCCTCAGACGCTATCAGATGGCCACCTACCCACCATCAGGGCAGGAGGCTGTACCAGACTATATAACACAAGACAGCCTCAGACGCTATCAGATGGCCACCTACCCACCATCAGGGCAGGAGGCTGTACCAACCTCTATCTAATTTAGCCTAAAGAAAATTGCTCTCCATCCAGCGCTTTAATGCAGTGTAGACAGCTAGTTAACTGCGTCAGGACTATCTGACCAAGGGTTCACTTACTATACTAACAAGTGTGCTGCCCTTTCTGCAGACCTAGATTTAAGTGGAGGGGTATTGCCTCCTCCTTTACTTAGTCTAGACAGTCAGTAAACTGGGTCACTAGCATATGGCTGCAGGTCTAGTGAGTTAAACTAGTAAACCTGCTGACCTCTCTGCAGATCTAGATCTAACCTGAGGGGTATCGTTCCCCTAGTCCTTATCTCTGTCTCTGAGCGCTGAGACACTGGTCTATACAGCAGGAGAACGGTGTTATAGAATAATAACCCATCTCTACGTTACCGATACTATCAAATCGGGGAGACCAATGGTAGCTGCTAAGAGGCGGTGTATAAATACCAAATTTACACCGGCCAATCAGGAGAGCCAATATCAGAATTATTTGGGACTCCTATAAAATCGATCTTGAGGCGTCCCAGAAGATTCTTTTGCAACTATTAAAAATCAAGCTACACCGGCAATTATTCTCTGGCATAAACCACTGACTACCGAGATATATGCACATGGATTCATAGATCTGTCAGACCTTCCACATCGATGGACAGATGTATTCTAAACAATGGACCACCCGGTGCTTGAAGTCGTGGGTCCCACTGAAATGCATTGAACCACTCGTCAGTGATTACATCAACTCACTAAGGTCTAATTATATATGAATATTAGAGGATGGTTGGTCAAGTCTATCAACCAAACCAGTGAATGAAAACCCTAAATTGGGACAATATCTCATACTGAGGGGTGATCCTAACCCATTACACTACAAAATCTCAGATATATGGGAGACTGACAACGCCCCATCCCCCCATGTATATACTGTCCCTCTAATGGGAAGTCCCTATGGCACAAGAACCGCGTAGCCATACCTGAGACGTACAAACTGAGTCTAGGATCCCACTTGCTGTATGTGGTAACACCGTGACCTATACCCGCACCTGGGTTCTGTTCATTGGTGTCTTGTCTTTGTCTTATTTGCTCATCAGTGTCTTGAGCCCAAAGTGTGGTTTTTTAAAGTAAAAGTAATAAAATATTATAGTTTTAAGGGATCTTCTGTGATTTGGGCATTTTATGAATTAGTTCCCTCTGCCTCTGTGATTCCCAGTATGATGCGCCAGGCCCTCCTACTTAAGTAAATGGGAAAGAGATGTGTTGTTGTCGCTCACAAGGGAACAGAGACGGAAGAGGTTTACATACAGAAATCTTCAGGAAACCGGGTACAAGATCCTCACCCGCTGGCATAGGGCACCCTCTCGCTTGCATGCCATGTTCCCTTCCGTTTCCCCTGTGTGTTGGGGATGTGGAGGAGGGCACAGGGTACAATGCTGCCCATATTTTGGGAATGCCCAATGTTAGCCAGCTTCTGAGGTTTGGCGAATCACTTCCAAATTCACGACCCTCACCCTACTCAAATCGCCGGCGTTGTTCCTGTTGCACCTCAGTGATGTGCCTTTGGGAACGTACAAATGTTCAGCAGTGCGGCATCTGGTGAACGCAGTAAGAGCGTTATCGCAGGTTATGGCGACAGGATGTGGTTTAACATAACAAGAGAGACGAGGGAGGAGCTGAGCGCATCAAAAAAAGCAACGCCACAAGATCTTGGAAACTTGGTGTCAGGCCCAATGCTCACCAGAATTTGCAGCCAGACCCCCGCCGCGAATTCCGCAGCAATGTCCGTCCATAGCACACAATGTTAACTGATTCTTTCCTGCGCACAAGCGGAAATCACTCGTGGAGGAAGAATCGCAGCACGCTCTACTTGGTGCAGGAAATCGCACGGACGGCTTCTATTGCAGTCAATGGAAGCCTGTCCGATCCACGGCAATTCCAAAATGTCAATTGTGAAATCGTGGCGGATCCGCGTCATGGTGTCACGTCCTGCACTGCGCATGCGCAGTACTACATGATAAAAGAGTAGTACAAGAAAAAAATTAGTAAACAAGTCTAAAATAAATTTGCGCTACCACGGAGGATGATCCTTAAGGCCGCGGTCAGACGAGCGATTTGTTTAGCGCATGAATAGGTGCACTAAAAAAGCAGCTCTATTAGAGCCGATGTTTCCAATGAAAGTTCAAACACGTCCAATCGAGCACTAAATAATCGCACCTGCAGAAGACTGGACAGCGCTGTCAAAGCCCTTAAATAAGCCCTAGCTGCAGGGAAATAAAGAAATGCAGCCTTCTAATAAGCCGGGAGCCGGACAGCGCTTCTAGGGGATGTATATTTTGAAAGAAATGGGAGAAGATCACTGCTGTGACAGCAGTGGCAGGGGATTCCTTCATGCCCGCGGGGAGTCCCATTATTACTGAACACTGAGACAGCAGCAGCAGTGTTCAGTGATGAGGGGTCTCCCCGTGGAAATGAAGGAATCCCCTGCCCCTGCTGTGGCAGAGGAGCACAATCCTCTCCCTATGTTTTCAATGGAGCCAGCGCTGCTGCCGCCGGCCCCATTGACCACAAGGTGAAACCCCTGGATGTGACAGCATCCAGGGTTTCACATCCAAGGAATCCCCTGCTGCAGCTGTCACAGCCGCAGCAGGAGATAGCGATCCTCTCCCATTGCTTTCAATGGAGGACGCACTATTTAGGTGCAATTTTTAGCTTCAGTCATGCATTTTTTTTACATATGTGTCCGACGACTGTTTTTAGTGCGCCTATTCATCCGCTAAAAAAAAAAAAAAAATCGCTCATCTGACCAAGAGACATGTTAACATGCAGTTAGTTCATTACAGCCTATCATTGAAGGTCTAGGGATGAGTACCACTCATCGCAGGTTACTTCTCTGATGATCTATAAGGGGAGGGCAAACCACACTGTAATGCACCGTGTCATCTACTAGTCAGAAGAGCATGCAGTCTCCAGAACCGTTACCACTTACCAGTGGAGCTCTTTGTGTTCTCCAAATCCTCGTATTTCTCATTTGGCATCTGAGAGGTTGGCGGCAGCGGGGCTCTTCTTTTCTTTTTCTGCTGTTCTTTTTGAACTGTAGCATATTGCTGAAAAAAGTACAATAGTGATTGAAATCTCACATTGAATGTAAATAATTCTTTATAGGCAATTCTTCCAAAAATATTTCAAATCAAATGTGAATTGTTTTATTCCCAAACATTTCAGAATGGTCTGAACAATCTGTTAGAGTACATCACTTCTCTATATTCTGTACTGACAGCTCCCTGCTTCTAGCTTTCAATACTGTATTGTCCTCACATTTTTTCAAAATCTAATTTCAAACATGATATGAGATGTTTATGGCCTAGATCAGTGTTTCCCAATCAGGGTTCCCTGGAACCATGATGTTCCTCAGATCATCACCCAGACTCCCTGGAAACCTGATGTTCCTCAGAAGGTCATCCAGACTCCCTGGAAACCTGATGTTCCTCAGAAGGTCATCCAGACTCCCTGGAAACCTGATGTTCCTTAGAAGGTCATCCAGACTCCCTGGAAACCTGATGTTCCTCAGAAGGTCATCCAGACTCCCTGGAAACCTGATGTTCCTCAGAAGGTCATCCAGACTCCCTGGAAACCTGATGTTCCTCAGAAGAACATCCAGACTCCCTGGAAACCTGATGTTCCTCAGAAGGTCATCAAGACTCCCTGGAACCTTGATGTTCCTCAGAAGGTCATCCAGACTCCCTGGAACCTTGATGTTCCTCAGAAGGTCATCCAGACTCCCTGGAACCTTGATGTTCCTCAGAAGGTCATCCAGACTCCCTGGAAACCTGATGTTCCTCAGAAGGTCATCCAGACTCCCTGGAACCTTGATGTTCCTCAGAAGGTCATCCAGACTCCCTGGAACCTTGATGTTCTGCAGAAGGTCATCCAGACTCCCTGGAACCCTGATGCTCTTCAGAAGGTCATCGGGACTCCCTGGAACCCTGATGTTCCTCAGAAGGTCATACAAACTTCCTGGAACCCTGATGCTTCTCAGAAGGTCATCCAGACTCCCTGAAACCCTGATGCTCCTCAGAACATCATCCAGACCCCTGGAACACTGATGCTCCTCAGAAGGTCATCCAGACTCCCTGGAACCTTGATGTTCCTAAGAACATCACCCAGACTCCCTGGAACCCTGATGTTCCTCAGAACATCATCCGGACACCCCCCGGAACCCTGATGTTCCTCAGGTCACCCAGACTCCCTGGAACCCTGATGCTCCTCAGAAGGTCATGTTCTGTACTGACAGGTCCCTGCTTCTAGCTTGCAATACTGTATTTTCCTCTCATTTTTTCAAAATCCATTTTCAAACATTACCAGAGATGTGTATAGCTTAGATCAGTGTTTTCCAATCAGGGTTCCCTGGAACCATGATGTTCCTCAGAACATCATTCAGACTCCCTGGAACCCTGATGTTCCTCAGAACGTCATCCAGACTCCCTGGAAACCTGATGTTCCTCAGAACGTCATTCAGACTCCCTGGAACCCTGATGTTCCTCAGAACGTCATCCAGACTCCCTGGAACCTTGACATACCTAAGAACATCACCCAGACTCCCTGGAACCCTGACGTTCCTCAGAACGTCATCCAGACTCCCTGGAACCCTGACGTTCCTCAGAACGTCATCCAGACTCCCTGGAACCCTGACGTTCCTCAGAACGTCATCCAGACTCCCTGGAACCCTGACGTTCCTCAGAACGTCATCCAGACTCCCTGGAACGCTGACGTTCCTCAGAACGTCATCCAGACTCCCTGGAACCTTGACATACCTAAGAACATCACCCAGACTCCCTGGAACCCTGATGTTCCTCAGAACGTCATCCAGACTCCCTGGAACCTTGACGTTCCTAAGAACATCACCCAGACTCCCTGGAACCCTGATGTTCCTCAGAACGTCATCCAGACTCCTTGGAACGCTGACGTTCCTCAGAACGTCATCCAGACTCCCTGGAACGCTGACGTTCCTCAGAACGTCATCCAGACTCCCTGGAACGCTGACGTTCCTAAGAACATCACCCAGACTCCCTGGAACCCTGATGTTCCTCAGAACGTCATCCAGACTCCTTGGAACGCTGACGTTCCTCAGAACGTCATCCAGACTCCCTGGAACGCTGACGTTCCTCAGAACGTCATCCAGACTCCCTGGAACGCTGACGTTCCTAAGAACATCACCCAGACTCCCTGGAACCCTGATGTTCCTCAGAACATCATCCGGACCCCCCCCCCCCCCCCAGAACCCTGATCTTCCTCAGAAGGTCACCCAGACTCCCTGGAACCCTGATGTTTCTCAGAACCTGGTCAGAGGTTCCTCAACACACAGCAAAAACACTCATTTTGCCGTAGAAATGGCTAAATGGATATCCACCTGCTCAAAGATGCTTAGCAAAACATGCAAACCACAATATGGTCCAAAGCAAGAAGTATGGTGCAGAGTGTTAAGACAGCAGAAATGCAGTCCTAAGCTCTCACTCACAACCTGAAGGTTACAGGTTCAATCCTCGCTTGGTTCAGGTAGCCAGCTCAAGGTTGATTCAGCTTTCCATCCTTCTGAAGTCGGTAAAATGAGTACCCAGCTTGGTGGGGAGTAAAAGATGAATGGGGAAGGCAATGGCAGACCACCCCAGTGTGGTACAGTCCATACAGTTTCATCATACAGGAAGTTCTGCTGACTGACAGGAGTCACAGAAATACAAGTAACTGCCACGTAGTCACCATAGCATCATGTGACCCACCTGAAGAGAAGAACTCCAGGAGTCCTCAGGTAGATAGAACTAAGTAAGGTAATACTAGCTGCTGTCCGGGGGAACGTTACACCATGAATGTTCAAAAGATTCCACTGAGGTGCCCCTTAATATAAATACAGACCCCAGACCCAGACCCCAGGATGCAGGATCTGCAGAAGGAACACCTCAGCCCAAGCCCAGAAATAAGTGCAGACCCTAGAACACATCCAGGCCCCAGAGCAGGGGGTCGGACCCTTCTAGGATTCTATGACAGCCGCTCAGCCTTCTTCAGGACCTGCACACATATGACCATGTGACCTGGGGCAGTAGGACCATCACACACTTGCTCATGTGACCTCATGCAGTCCTTGCACATCTGTACTATAGGTATCGCTATACATCCCAGTTACATAATGGATTGCGCTGTGATCCACAGCAAAACACAACAAAACAAGGGATTGCTGTCACTCTCATGGAGGGGCTCCCATGTTGTCCCCGCAGGCATCTGTCACAATGTATCACCTGCGGCGGGGCTCTTGCTCTGGTGTCGGGTCTGCAGCCGCTGAAGGCGGGAGTCACGTCTTCTAGTAGCGGGCGGGCAACAGTCAAAACCAAAGCTGGAATAAATGTGAAGGCGGACGGCGTTCGGGCGCAGTCGGGGCCTCCAGACAACCCGGCGCACATCCGAGTACGCGGAATAAGAGAAACGATCATTTGGTCTATCTTCCCAGTTACCAGATTTCTTTCACATTTATTTAACCCCTTGAAGTCGCAGCCAGTCTTAGTTTTCTGGACGCAGTCCAATTCTTTCATTCTAATGTGCCCCCTTATGTGGTAGTAACTTTGGAATGCTTTTATTAACCCCTTAGTGACGGAGCTTCTTTATTTTTTTCTATTTTCCTTTTTCCTCAACCATTATAAAAAATCGTAACTCCTTTATTTCTCCATCGCCGTTGCTGTAGGAGGGCTTGTTGTTTTTTGCAGGACGAGTTGTATTTTTCACTGGTACTATTTAAAGTACCGTATAATGTACTGAAAAACTTAAAAAAAATTCTAAGTGAAGAGGAATGGAAAAAAAAGAATTTCCTCCATCTTTCGGTGCGTCCTGTTTCTGCGGCATACACACTGCAACAACAATGACGCGATAATTGTACTCTAGGGTCAGTCCGATTACTACCATGCCAAACTTATGTCGGTTTTTTTACTGTACTACTTTTATTTTTTTTCAATTATTTTCTGCCGCCATTTTCTGCACACAATACCTTTTTTATTTTTCCGTTGACGCAGTTGTGCGCGGCTCATTTATTGCGGGACGTCCTGTAGTTTGCATTTGATCCATTTTGGAATACATACAACTTTTTGATTGCTTTTTATTGCATTTTGTCTTGGAGACCAGATGACCAAAAAAAGTGCATTTCTGGTGTTTTTTTTCTGACGACATTCACCGTGCGGGTAAATAATGTGTTACATTTATAGATCAGACTTTTACGAACGCAGCGATACAAAATATTTTTGATTTATTATTTAGATTCTTTTATTACAAATATGGCAAAAGGGATGTTTTTTAAATTACTACTTTTTTTTTTTAATACTTAGTAAAACTTTATTGATCTTATTTTTTCCAGTCCCCACAGGGGACAACAACATGTGATGCTTTGATCGCTCTGGCATTATGATTAGATGCCATAGCATTACATCACACTGTGATCGGGCAGGCATTCTATCAAGCCACCCCATGGAGATGCTTGATAGGCATTTTGCCATGATAGCCCTGGGGCCTTGCAGAAGGCTCCCGGCTGCTATAACACCCACATGGTTCCCCTGTGATCTCATCGCTGTACAGGACCGCCAATCATCATTTGGGGGATTTGAATTGGCAGCAGCACTTAAAGGGTTAACAGCCCAGATGAGCCGTGCGGCTTATGGGAGCTGTTGCTGCTGGGTGTCGGCTGTAAGAAAAAGCTGACACATATGGGATGTATGGAGAGAGGTAACCCAGCAATCTCCCTCCATACACGTCCTGCATAAAAACACTATAGGGCCGTCACTAAGGGGTTAAGTGAGATTACTTCTTTGTGACACATTGTAATTATGGTGGTAACTGGAGATGTTTTGTGTCCATTAGGCCCCCTCACACAGGAGTTCTCAGCGCTGCGCTGAACGCTGTACGACACTCCCATTCATTTCCCCGAACCTCTCTCATCTGACTAGGGCCTCCTGCACACGGGCGGATATTCCTCTGCGGGATTTCCCACACAATGTCCGCCCGTGCCCGCTGCTATAGGATTGCATTAGATAACGGAATCCTAGGCAGACAGCCGTGATTTGTCTGCGTGAAATCACATCGCGGCATGTCCTATTCCTGTGTGGGGCTCGCAGAGGGCGGCACAGAACCGTCAGTGGTGACAGGCCGGCTCCGCTCTGTGCATGCGCCGGGTGGGCGGCAGCCGGCACTCGGTGCAGAGAGGAGATGTCAGGAGCGGGTGAGCCGCAGGGCTGTGCAGGGGCACGGGTCCGCATCCCGCTGCGGGAATTCTCACAGTGGGATCCGACCCGGCCGTCTGCAGGAGGCCTATTGGAGGAAAGATTTAAAACATGGATGGCTTCTTTCCAAATGATGGCGGCGTGTCGATCGGTCATTGCTACATTCTATCCATTGCCCATTTTCACTAACTTCAGTCTACATTTGCTTCTTGTTTCGCAGTAAATGAGAAAAAGGGTTTTCATTAACTTAAAAAAAAATACATATTTTTGAAAACCTAAATTAAGCTTTTTTTATTTTTACTTTCACTAGCGGCATGCAGTCTCTTGTCTGCTTGTATAATACACTTCAGTGCATCTGTATTGCAGTGTATTGTGCCTGTCAGCATTATCCTATTAACCCCTTAGTGACTGCCAATATGAAACATCTAAATATGGCAGGACAGCCAGGCTCCTGCGCTAACGGCTAGATGTTTAACCCCTTAGGTGCTGACTCATGTGACTTACAGAGATGTGGGGTGCCGATAGGCTGAGGTTTAGCTCCACTAGTGAGAGCAGAATAAAAGTGAAAACCAACATGCCCGCCAAATGAATGAGCCAAACGAACTAGTCACCACATTACTGAACCCACATGACCGCTGTGAAGATACATCGGGCTACTGCCTCATACTGACCAGCTAACACGGCAGATAAGCAGAATGATGACCGCTGTCAAAAAAGCTATGAGAATGTTTTATGTATGGTGTAAATGAACAGTGCAGCTCCCCCCACTGACAGCCGGCCCCAGCTCTGCAGACGGGAGGATAGCGCTGCGTGTTTTCAGGCTCCCATAGGAGCCTATGGAAGTCAGGCAGCAGAGACAGGCCCTGTGCGACAGCTCGGAGCGGACATGTCAGTTTGCTCTCGCACGCCCTATATCTTGTCCGGTGCGCCGATTCAGCATTCCTAACATTCTCTCATGTGAACGCTTTTATAGGAACCTATTGGCTACTAGAAGCGCATTCTGTGCGCTGCTAGTAGAGCGATAACAGCGCCCGTCTGCACGACGCCTGAATGCTGTGAACCAAACGGATCCAAACGGGCGAGCTGCAGGTTTACACGCCACACCAAGTGACCGCTCTGTTACACGGCGCATCAAGTGACGGCTCTGTTACACGGCGCACCAAGCGACCGCTCTGTTACACGGCGCACCAAGTGACGGCTCTGTTACACGGCGCACCAAGTGACCGCTCTGTTACACGGCGCACCAAGTGACCGCTCTGCTACACGCCGCACCAAGTGACCACTCTGTTACACGGTGCACCAAGTGACCGCTCTGTTACATGGCGCACCAAGTGACGGCTCTGTTACACAGCGCACCAAGTGACCGCTCTGTTACATGGCGCACCAAGTGACGGCTCTGTTACACGGCGCACCAAGTGACCGCTCTGTTTCACAGTGACTGCTCTCTTTCGCAGTGACCACTCTGTTACACGGCGCACCAAGTGACGGCTCTGTTACACGGCGCACCAAGTGACCGCTCTGTTGCACGGCGCACCAAGTGACCGCTCTGTTACACGGCGCACCAAGTGACAGCTCTGTTTCACAGTGACTGCTCTGTTTTGCAGTGACTGCTCTGTTTCAGTGACCGCTCTGTTTCACAGTGACCGCTCTGTTACACGGCGCACCAAGTGGCCGCTCTGTTACACGGTGCACCAAGTGACCGCTTTGTTACACAACGCACCAAGTGACTGCTCTGTTACACGGCGCACCAAGTGACTGATAAGGGCCAATGGGGGCTGTAAAGAAATTAATAAATGTCGCTAATCAAAAAGGAGTTAATATATTTTGCTTAGTAATCTATTTGAATCAATAAGGTTGAATACTGCAAATATTCTATTCTGCTCTGAAGGACTCATGACTATTGAGTAATAGGCCAAACGTCTGATCTAAGTGGAATCAGGAAGTTAAGAGCAGATGTTCATAAATGTAGTGAGACATAGCCTAACCGCAAAGAAGTTGTCAGCTATTTCTCTATATTTACTAATGTACTAGTCTAAAAGTCATGTGAAATCAGCTATTTCTTGAATGTCATATATCAAGCCTAAATGTCAAAGTTTATTGAATGATTATGTCATTGTAAGATATAGAAGTCATGAGTTTATCATGAGGTTATTCTTTGTATTACTAGAGGTCGCATCCCTGCGTGGGCGATCTTCTATATAAACTGAGACTATGCCAATAAACACTCAGAGTTCATTGTTTTACCATATACCATGTGTACTTTGACTCTCAAAAAGGAGCGCTCCTCCTGCTTAGGTCAATTTGGAACCGACAACATAACTGACCAGTCTGTTTGAACAAATTAACCCTCGACATGACCGCTCTGTTTCACAGTGACTGCTCTGTTTTGCAGTGACCGCTCTGTTTCAGTGACTGCTCTGTTTCACAGTGACCGCTCTGTTACACAGCGCACCAAGTGACCGCTCTGTTACACGGCGCACCGAGTGGCCGCTCTGTTACACGGCGCACCAAGTGACCGCTCTGTTACACGGCGCACCAAGTGACCGCTCTGTTACACGGTGCACCAAGTGACCGCTCTGTTACATGGCGCACCAAGTGACGGCTCTGTTACACGGCGCACCAAGTGACCGCTCTGTTTCACAGTGACTGCTCTCTTTCGCAGTGACCACTCTGTTACACGGCGCACCAAGTGACCGCTCTGTTGCACGGCGCACCAAGTGACCGCTCTGTTACATGGCGCACCAAGTGACGGCTCTGTTACACGGCGCACCAAGTGACCGCTCTGTTTCACAGTGACTGCTCTCTTTCGCAGTGACCACTCTGTTACACGGCGCACCAAGTGACGGCTCTGTTACACGGCGCACCAAGTGACCGCTCTGTTGCACGGCGCACCAAGTGACCGCTCTGTTACACGGCGCACCAAGTGACCGCTCTGTTTCACAGTGACTGCTCTGTTTTGCAGTGACCGCTCTGTTTCAGTGACCGCTCTGTTTCACAGTGACCGCTCTGTTACACGGCGCACCAAGTGGCCGCTCTGTTACACGGTGCACCAAGTGACCGCTTTGTTACACAACGCACCAAGTGACTGCTCTGTTACACGGCGCACCAAGTGACCGCTCTGTTTCACAGTGACTGCTCTGTTTTGCAGTGACCGCTCTGTTTCAGTGACTGCTCTGTTTCACAGTGACCGCTCTGTTACACAGCGCACCAAGTGACCGCTCTGTTACACGGCGCACCAAGTGGCCGCTCTGTTACACGGCGCACCAAGTGGCCGCTCTGTTACATGGTGCACCAAGTGACCGCTCTGTTACATGGTGCACCAAGTGACCGCTCTGTTACACGGCGCACCAAGTGACCGCTCTGTTACACGGCGCACCAAGTGACCGCTCTGTTACATGGTGCACCAAGTGGCCGCTCTGTTACATGGTGCACCAAGTGGCCGCTCTGTTACATGGTGCACCAAGTGACCGCTCTGTTACATGGTGCACCAAGTGACCGCTTTGTTACACGGCGCACCAAGTGACCGCTCTGTTACACGGCGCACCAAGTGACCGCTCTGTTACACGGCGCACCAAGTGACCGCTCTGTTACATGGTGCACCAAGTGACCGCTCTGTTACATGGTGCACCAATTGGCCGCTCTGTTACACGGCGCACCAAGTGGCCGCTCTGTTACATGGTGCACCAAGTGACCGCTTTGTTACACGGCGCACCAAGTGACCGCTCTGTTACACGGCGCACCAAGTGATCGCTCTGTTACACGGCGCACCAAGTGACCGCTCTGTTACATGGCGCACCAAGTGACCGCTCTGTTACATGGCGCACCAAGTGACCGCTCTGCTTCACAGTGACCGCTCTGTTTCCCAGTGACCGCTCTGTTTCCCAGTGACCGCTCTGTTTCCCAGTGACCGCTCTGTTTCCCAGTGACCGCTCTGTTACACGGCGCACCAAGTGGCCGCTCTGTTACACGGTGCACCAAGTGACCGCTTTGTTACACAACGCACCAAGTGACCGCTCTGTTACACGGCGCACCAAGTGACCGCTCTGTTTCACAGTGACTGCTCTGTTTTGCAGTGACCGCTCTGTTTCAGTGACTGCTCTGTTTCACAGTGACCGCTCTGTTACACAGTGACCGCTCTGTTACACAGCGCACCAAGTGACCGCTCTGTTACACGGCGCACCAAGTGGCCGCTCTGTTACACGGCGCACCAAGTGACCGCTCTGTTACACGGTGCACCAAGTGACCGCTCTGTTACACGGCGCACCAAGTGACCGCTCTGTTACACGGTGCACCAAGTCGCCGCTCTGTTACATGGTGCACCAAGTGATCGCTCTGTTACATGGTGCACCAAGTGACCGCTCTGTTACACGGCGCACCAAGTGATCGCTCTGTTACACGGCGCACCAAGTGACCGCTCTGTTACACGGCGCACCAAGTGACCGCTCTGTTACATGGTGCACCAAGTGACCGCTCTGTTACATGGTGCACCAATTGGCCGCTCTGTTACACGGCGCACCAAGTGACCGCTCTGTTACACGGCGCACCAAGTGGCCGCTCTGTTACATGGTGCACCAAGTGACCGCTTTGTTACACGGCGCACCAAGTGACCGCTCTGTTACACGGCGCACCAAGTGATCGCTCTGTTACACGGCGCACCAAGTGACCGCTCTGTTACACGGCGCACCAAGTGACCGCTCTGTTACATGGCGCACCAAGTGACCGCTCTGTTACATGGCGCACCAAGTGACCGCTCTGCTTCACAGTGACCGCTCTGTTTCCCAGTGACCGCTCTGTTTCCCAGTGACCGCTCTGTTTCCCAGTGGGCGCTCTGTTTCCCAGTGACCGCTCTGTTTCCCAGTGACCGCTCTGTTTCCCAGTGACCGCTCTGTTTCCCAGTGACCGCTCTGTTTCGCAGTGACCGCTCTGTTTCGCAGTGACCGCTCTGTTTCCCAGTGACCGCTCTGTTTCCCAGTGACCGCTCTGTTTCCCAGTGACCGCTCTGTTTCCCAGTGACCGCTCTGTTTCGCAGTGACCGCTCTGTTTCCCAGTGACCGCTCTGTTTCGCAGTGACCGCTCTGTTTCGCAGTGACTGCTCTGTTTCGCAGTGACCGCTCTGTTTCGCAGTGACCGCTCTGTTTCACAGTGACCGCTCTGTTACATGGTGCACCAAGTGACCGCTCTGTTACACGGCGCACCAAGTGACCGCTCTGTTACACGGCGCACCAAGTGACCGCTCTGTTACACGGCGCACCAAGTGACCGCTCTGTTACACGGCGCACCAAGTGACCACTCTGTTACACGCCGCACCAAGTGCCCGCTCTGTTACACGGCGCACCAAGTGACCGCTTTGTTACACAACGCACCAAGTGACTGCTCTGTTACACGGCGCACCAAGTGACCGCTCTGTTTCACAGTGACTGCTCTGTTTTGCAGTGACCGCTCTGTTTCAGTGACTGCTCTGTTTCACAGTGACCGCTCTGTTACACAGCGCACCAAGTGACCGCTCTGTTACACGGCGCACCAAGTGGCCGCTCTGTTACACGGCGCACCAAGTGACCGCTCTGTTACACGCCGCACCAAGTGACCACTCTGTTACACGGTGCACCAAGTGACAGCTCTGTTACACGGCGCACCAAGTGGCCGCTCTGTTTCACAGTGACTGCTCTCTTTCGCAGTGACCACTCTGTTACACGGCGCACCAAGTGACGGCTCTGTTACACGGCGCACCAAGTGACCGCTCTGTTGCACGGCGCACCAAGTGACCGCTCTGTTACACGGCGCACCAAGTGACCGCTCTGTTTCACAGTGACTGCTCTGTTTTGCAGTGACCGCTCTGTTTCAGTGACCGCTCTGTTTCACAGTGACCGCTCTGTTACACGGCGCACCAAGTGGCCGCTCTGTTACACGGTGCACCAAGTGACCGCTTTGTTACACAACGCACCAAGTGACTGCTCTGTTACACGGCGCACCAAGTGACCGCTCTGTTTCACAGTGACTGCTCTGTTTTGCAGTGACCGATCTGTTTCAGTGACTGCTCTGTTTCACAGTGACCGCTCTGTTACACAGCGCACCAAGTGGCCGCTCTGTTACACGGCGCACCAAGTGGCCGCTCTGTTACACGGCGCACCAAGTGGCCGCTTTGTTACACGGCGCACCAAGTGACCGCTTTGTTACACGGCGCACCAAGTGATCGCTCTGTTACATGGTGCACCAAGTGACCGCTCTGTTACACGGTGCACCAAGTCGCCGCTCTGTTACATGGTGCACCAAGTGACCGCTCTGTTACACGGCGCACCAAGTGACCGCTCTGTTACACGGCGCACCAAGTGACCGCTCTGTTACATGGTGCACCAAGTGGCCGCTCTGTTACATGGTGCACCAAGTGACCGCTCTGTTACATGGTGCACCAAGTGACCGCTTTGTTACATGGTGCACCAAGTGACCGCTTTGTTACACGGCGCACCAAGTGACCGCTCTGTTACACGGCGCACCAAGTGACCGCTCTGTTACACGGCGCACCAAGTGACCGCTCTGTTACATGGTGCACCAAGTGACCGCTCTGTTACACGGCGCACCAAGTGACCGCTCTGTTACATGGTGCACCAAGTGACCGCTCTGTTACACGGCGCACCAAGTGATCGCTCTGTTACACGGCGCACCAAGTGACCGCTCTGTTACACGGCGCACCAAGTGACCGCTCTGTTACATGGCGCACCAAGTGACCGCTCTGTTACATGGCGCACCAAGTGACCGTTCTGCTTCCCAGTGACCGCTCTGTTTCCCAGTGACCGCTCTGTTTCCCAGTGACCGCTCTGTTTCCCAGTGACCGCTCTGTTTCCCAGTGACCGCTCTGTTTCCCAGTGACCGCTCTGTTTCCCAGTGACCGCTCTGTTTCCCAGTGACCGCTCTGTTTCCCAGTGACCGCTCTGTTTCGCAGTGACCGCTCTGTTTCGCAGTGACCGCTCTGTTTCGCAGTGACTGCTCTGTTTCGCAGTGACCGCTCTGTTTCGCAGTGACCGCTCTGTTTCACAGTGACCGCTCTGTTACATGGTGCACCAAGTGACTGCTCTGTTACACGGTGCACCAAGTGACCGCTCTGTTACACGGCGCACCAAGTGACCGCTCTGTTACACGGCGCACCAAGTGACCGCTCTGTTACATGGTGCACCAAGTGACCGCTCTGTTACATGGTGCACCAAGTGACCGCTCTGTTACACGGCGCACCAAGTGGCCGCTCTGTTACACGGCGCACCAAGTGACCGCTCTGTTACACGGCGCACCAAGTGACCGCTCTGTTACACGGCGCACCAAGTGACCGCTCTGTTACACGATGCACCAAGTCGCCGCTCTGTTACACGGTGCACCAAGTGATCGCTCTGTTACATGGTGCACCAAGTGACCGCTCTGTTACACGGCGCACCAAGTGATCGCTCTGTTACACGGCGCACCAAGTGACCGCTCTGTTACACGGCGCACCAAGTGACCGCTCTGTTACACGGTGCACCAAGTGACCGCTCTGTTACATGGTGCACCAATTGGCCGCTCTGTTACACGGCGCACCAAGTGACCGCTCTGTTACACGGCGCACCAAGTGGCCGCTCTGTTACATGGTGCACCAAGTGACCGCTTTGTTACACGGCGCACCAAGTGACCGCTCTGTTACACGGCGCACCAAGTGGCACCTCTGTTACACGGCGCACCAAGTGGCCGCTCTGTTACACGGCGCACCAAGTGGCCGCTTTGTTACACGGCGCACCAAGTGACCGCTTTGTTACACGGCGCACCAAGTGATCGCTCTGTTACATGGTGCACCAAGTGACCGCTCTGTTACACGGTGCACCAAGTCGCCGCTCTGTTACATGGTGCACCAAGTGACCGCTCTGTTACACGGCGCACCAAGTGACCGCTCTGTTACACGGCGCACCAAGTGACCGCTCTGTTACATGGTGCACCAAGTGGCCGCTCTGTTACATGGTGCACCAAGTGACCGCTCTGTTACATGGTGCACCAAGTGACCGCTTTGTTACATGGTGCACCAAGTGACCGCTTTGTTACACGGCGCACCAAGTGACCGCTCTGTTACACGGCGCACCAAGTGACCGCTCTGTTACACGGCGCACCAAGTGACCGCTCTGTTACATGGTGCACCAAGTGACCGCTCTGTTACACGGCGCACCAAGTGACCGCTCTGTTACATGGTGCACCAAGTGACCGCTCTGTTACACGGCGCACCAAGTGATCGCTCTGTTACACGGCGCACCAAGTGACCGCTCTGTTACACGGCGCACCAAGTGACCGCTCTGTTACATGGCGCACCAAGTGACCGCTCTGTTACATGGCGCACCAAGTGACCGTTCTGCTTCCCAGTGACCGCTCTGTTTCCCAGTGACCGCTCTGTTTCCCAGTGACCGCTCTGTTTCCCAGTGACCGCTCTGTTTCCCAGTGACCGCTCTGTTTCCCAGTGACCGCTCTGTTTCCCAGTGACCGCTCTGTTTCCCAGTGACCGCTCTGTTTCGCAGTGACCGCTCTGTTTCGCAGTGACTGCTCTGTTTCGCAGTGACCGCTCTGTTTCGCAGTGACCGCTCTGTTTCACAGTGACCGCTCTGTTACATGGTGCACCAAGTGACTGCTCTGTTACACGGTGCACCAAGTGACCGCTCTGTTACACGGCGCACCAAGTGACCGCTCTGTTACACGGCGCACCAAGTGACCGCTCTGTTACATGGTGCACCAAGTGACCGCTCTGTTACATGGTGCACCAAGTGACCGCTCTGTTACACGGCGCACCAAGTGGCCGCTCTGTTACACGGCGCACCAAGTGACCGCTCTGTTACACGGCGCACCAAGTGACCGCTCTGTTACACGGCGCACCAAGTGACCGCTCTGTTACACGATGCACCAAGTCGCCGCTCTGTTACACGGTGCACCAAGTGATCGCTCTGTTACATGGTGCACCAAGTGACCGCTCTGTTACACGGCGCACCAAGTGATCGCTCTGTTACACGGCACACCAAGTGACCGCTCAGTTACACGGCGCACCAAGTGACCGCTCTGTTACACGGTGCACCAAGTGACCGCTCTGTTACATGGTGCACCAATTGGCCGCTCTGTTACACGGCGCACCAAGTGACCGCTCTGTTACACGGCGCACCAAGTGGCCGCTCTGTTACATGGTGCACCAAGTGACCGCTTTGTTACACGGCGCACCAAGTGACCGCTCTGTTACACGGCGCACCAAGTGATCGCTCTGTTACACGGCGCACCAAGTGACCGCTCTGTTACACGGCGCACCAAGTGACCGCTCTGTTACATGGCGCACCAAGTGACCGCTCTGTTACATGGCGCACCAAGTGACCGCTCTGCTTCACAGTGACCGCTCTGTTTCCCAGTGACCGCTCTGTTTCCCAGTGACCGCTCTGTTTCCCAGTGACCGCTCTGTTTCCCAGTGACCGCTCTGTTTCCCAGTGACCGCTCTGTTTCCCAGTGACCGCTCTGTTTCCCAGTGACCGCTCTGTTTCGCAGTGACCGCTCTGTTTCCCAGTGACCGCTCTGTTTCCCAGTGACCGCTCTGTTTCCCAGTGACCGCTCTGTTTCCCAGTGACCGCTCTGTTTCCCAGTGACCGCTCTGTTTCGCAGTGACCGCTCTGTTTCCCAGTGACCGCTCTGTTTCGCAGTGACCGCTCTGTTTCGCAGTGACTGCTCTGTTTCGCAGTGACCGCTCTGTTTCGCAGTGACCGCTCTGTTTCACAGTGACCGCTCTGTTACATGGTGCACCAAGTGACTGCTCTGTTACACGGTGCACCAAGTGACCGCTCTGTTACACGGCGCACCAAGTGACCGCTCTGTTACACGGCGCACCAAGTGACCGCTCTGTTACACGGCGCACCAAGTGACCGCTCTGTTACACGGCGCACCAAGTGACCACTCTGTTACACGCCGCACCAAGTGCCCGCTCTGTTACACGGCGCACCAAGTGACCGCTTTGTTACACAACGCACCAAGTGACTGCTCTGTTACACGGCGCACCAAGTGACCGCTCTGTTTCACAGTGACTGCTCTGTTTTGCAGTGACCGCTCTGTTTCAGTGACTGCTCTGTTTCACAGTGACCGCTCTGTTACACAGCGCACCAAGTGACCGCTCTGTTACACGGCGCACCAAGTGGCCGCTCTGTTACACGGCGCACCAAGTGACCGCTCTGTTACACGCCGCACCAAGTGACCACTCTGTTACACGGTGCACCAAGTGACCGCTCTGTTACATGGCGCACCAAGTGACAGCTCTGTTACACGGCGCACCAAGTGGCCGCTCTGTTTCACAGTGACTGCTCTCTTTCGCAGTGACCACTCTGTTACACGGCGCACCAAGTGACGGCTCTGTTACACGGCGCACCAAGTGACCGCTCTGTTGCACGGCGCACCAAGTGACCGCTCTGTTACACGGCGCACCAAGTGACCGCTCTGTTTCACAGTGACTGCTCTGTTTTGCAGTGACCGCTCTGTTTCAGTGACCGCTCTGTTTCACAGTGACCGCTCTGTTACACGGCGCACCAAGTGGCCGCTCTGTTACACGGTGCACCAAGTGACCGCTTTGTTACACAACGCACCAAGTGACTGCTCTGTTACACGGCGCACCAAGTGACCGCTCTGTTTCACAGTGACTGCTCTGTTTTGCAGTGACCGATCTGTTTCAGTGACTGCTCTGTTTCACAGTGACCGCTCTGTTACACAGCGCACCAAGTGACCGCTCTGTTACACGGCGCACCAAGTGGCCGCTCTGTTACACGGCGCACCAAGTGACCGCTTTGTTACACGGCGCACCAAGTGATCGCTCTGTTACATGGTGCACCAAGTGACCGCTCTGTTACACGGTGCACCAAGTCGCCGCTCTGTTACATGGCGCACCAAGTGACCGCTCTGTTACATGGTGCACCAAGTGACCGCTCTGTTACACGGCGCACCAAGTGACCGCTCTGTTACACGGCGCACCAAGTGACCGCTCTGTTACATGGTGCACCAAGTGGCCGCTCTGTTACATGGTGCACCAAGTGACCGCTCTGTTACATGGTGCACCAAGTGACCGCTTTGTTACATGGTGCACCAAGTGACCGCTTTGTTACACGGCGCACCAAGTGACCGCTCTGTTACACGGCGCACCAAGTGACCGCTCTGTTACACGGCGCACCAAGTGACCGCTCTGTTACATGGTGCACCAAGTGACCGCTCTGTTACACGGCGCACCAAGTGACCGCTCTGTTACATGGTGCACCAAGTGACCGCTCTGTTACACGGCGCACCAAGTGATCGCTCTGTTACACGGCGCACCAAGTGACCGCTCTGTTACACGGCGCACCAAGTGACCGCTCTGTTACATGGCGCACCAAGTGACCGCTCTGTTACATGGCGCACCAAGTGACCGTTCTGCTTCCCAGTGACCGCTCTGTTTCCCAGTGACCGCTCTGTTTCCCAGTGACCGCTCTGTTTCCCAGTGACCGCTCTGTTTCCCAGTGACCGCTCTGTTTCCCAGTGACCGCTCTGTTTCGCAGTGACCGCTCTGTTTCGCAGTGACCGCTCTGTTTCGCAGTGACTGCTCTGTTTCGCAGTGACCGCTCTGTTTCGCAGTGACCGCTCTGTTTCACAGTGACCGCTCTGTTACATGGTGCACCAAGTGACTGCTCTGTTACACGGTGCACCAAGTGACCGCTCTGTTACACGGCGCACCAAGTGACCGCTCTGTTACACGGCGCACCAAGTGACCGCTCTGTTACATGGTGCACCAAGTGACCGCTCTGTTACATGGTGCACCAAGTGGCCGCTCTGTTACATGGTGCACCAAGTGACCGCTCTGTTACACGGTGCACCAAGTGACCGCTCTGTTACACGGTGCACCAAGTGACCGCTTTGTTACACGGCGCACCAAGTGATCGCTCTGTTACACGGTGCACCAAGTGACCGCTTTGTTACACGGCGCACCAAGTGACCGCTCTGTTACACGGCGCACCAAGTGACCGCTCTGTTACACGGCGCACCAAGTGACCGCTCTGTTACATGGTGCACCAAGTGACCGCTCTGTTACATGGTGCACCAAGTGGCCGCTCTGTTACACGGCGCACCAAGTGGCCGCTCTGTTACATGGTGCACCAAGTGACCGCTTTGTTACACGGCGCACCAAGTGACCGCTCTGTTACACGGCGCACCAAGTGATCGCTCTGTTACACGGCGCACCAAGTGACCGCTCTGTTACACGGCGCACCAAGTGACCGCTCTGTTACATGGTGCACCAAGTGACCGCTCTGTTACACGGCGCACCAAGTGGCCGCTCTGTTACACGGCGCACCAAGTGACCGCTCTGTTACACGGCGCACCAAGTGACCGCTCTGTTTCGCAGTGACCGCTCTGTTACACGGCGCACCAAGTGACCGCTCTGTTTCGCAGTGACCGCTCTGTTACACGGCGCACCAAGTGACCGCTCTGTTACACGGCGCACCAAGTGACCGCTCTGTTACACGGCGCACCAAGTGACCGCTCTGTTTCGCAGTGACCGCTCTGTTACACGGCGCACCAAGTGACCGCTCTGTTTCGCAGTGACCGCTCTGTTACACGGCGCACCAAGTGACCGCTCTGTTACACGGCGCACCAAGTGACCGCTCTGTTACACGGCGCACCAAGTGACCGCTCTGTTTCGCAGTGACCGCTCTGTTACACGGCGCACCAAGTGACCGCTCTGTTTCGCAGTGACCGCTCTGTTACACGGCGCACCAAGTGACCGCTCTGTTACACAGTGACCGCTCTGTTACACGGCGCACCAAGTGACCGCTCTGTTTCGCAGTGACCGCTCTGTTACACGGCGCACCAAGTGACCGCTCTGTTTCGCAGTGACCGCTCTGTTACACGGCGCACCAAGTCGCCGCTCTGTTTCGCACTTTGTGGAGGTCTTCCATGATGGTACTGCTCCATTGGGGCCGCTCTATATTCATTCATACGTTCCCAGAATGAATGTTACTTCATAGGGGATGTACTAAGACAGGTGCGTCTCGCTCCATCTCTGAGTTGGTCACGAGTTGTGGCCCTGCGAGGCGGACACGGATATTGTGGTTTGGGTTACATCTGAGGAGGTCGGATACTGACTGATAGGGTGGCTACCCCAGGGGGCGCTGGACTGTTCCATCCCTTCCACTGGCCTTTGGATGCTATAGGATGTAGTCTACATGAATTACCGCAGCAGCGCCCCCATGTGTTGGGTCCCTGTGATACACATGTTCCCATGCTGAAATGTCAAGGTCGTTAGCGGTTACACATTAATGAAAGCTTCATCTTTACCAAACAATGTGACAGCTAGGAAATCCCCCATCAACAAGGCCGAGCTATTAATGACGAACAGCTGAGACTTCCTCTACTCCATGCGTCCCAGCACCTCCCGACCGCCGCCGCCGCCGAGCTGAGGAAGCCGCGCCGTCACATCCGTGTCCACAAGAAGGCCTGATGATTGTTTGGACAACTGTGCGGGCCCCTCCAATGTTCCCAAACAACTCATGTAGCTTATTATCAGCGGCTGACGACCTCTCAGCCATCCCGGATGAGACGCCAGTGTGTGACACAAATACTGCGAGAGCGCACGCAACGCGGGGAGACACAAATACTGCGAGAGCGCACGCGGGGAGACACAAATACTGCGAGAGCGCACGCAACGCGGGGAGACACAAATACTGCGAGAGCACGCGCAACGCGGGGAGACACAAATACTGCGAGAGCGTAAGCAACGCGGGGAGACACAAATACTGCGAGATCGCACGCAACGCGGGGAGACACAAACACTGCGAGATCGCACGCAACGCGGGGAGACACAAATACTGCGAGATCGCACACAACGCGGGGAGACACAAATACTGCGAGATCGCACGCAACGCGGGGAGATACAAATACTGCGAGATCGCAGGCAACGCGGGGAGACACAAATACTGCGAGATCGCACGCAACGCGGGGAGACACGAATACTGCGAGATCGCACGCAACGCGGGGAGACACAAATACTGCGAGAGCGCACGCAACGCGGGGAGACACAAATACTGCGAGAGCGCACGCAACGCGGGGAGACACAAATACTGCGGGATCGCACGTAACGCGGGGAGACACAAATACTGCGAGAGCGCACGCAACGCGGGGAGACACAAATACTGCGAGAGCGCACACAACGCGGGGAGACACAAATACTGCGAGAGCGCACGCAACGCGGGGAGATACAAATACTGCGAAATCACACGCAACGCGGGGAGACACAAATACTGCGAGAGCGCACGCAACGCGGGGAGATACAAATACTGCGAGAGCGCACACAACGCGGGGAGACACAAATACTGCGAGAGCGCACGCAACGCGGGGAGACACAAATACTGCGAAAGCGCACGCAACGCGGGGAGACACAAATACTGCGAGATCGCACGCAACGCGGGGAGACACAAATACTGCGAGATCGCACGCAACGCGGGGAGACACAAATACTGCGAGATCGCACGCAACGTGGGGAGACACAAATACTGCGAGATCGCATGCAACGCGGGGAGACACAAATACTGCGAGAGCGCACACAACGCGGGGAGACACAAATACTGCGAGAGCGCACACAACGCGGGGAGACACAAATACTGCGAGATCGCACGCAACGCGAGGAGGCACAAATACTGGGAGATCGCACGCAACGCGGGAAGATGCAAATACTGCGAGATCGCACGCAACGCGGGGAGATACAAATACTGCGAGATCGCACGCAACACGGGGAGATACAAATACTGCGAGATCGCACGCAACGCGGGGAGATACAAATACTGCGAGAGCGCACGCAACGCGGGGAGATACAAATACTGCGAGATCGCATGCAGCACGGGGAGACACAAATACTGCGAGATCGCACGCAACGCGGGGAGACACAAATACTGCGAGATCGCATGCAGCACGGGGAGACACAAATACTGCGAGATCGCACGCAACGCGGGGAGACACAAATACTGCGAGAGCGCACACAACGCGGGGAGATACAAATACTGCGAAATCACACGCAACGCGGGGAGACACAAAAACTGCGAAATCGCACACAACGCGGGGAGACACAAATACTGCGAGAGCGCACGCAACGCGGGGAGACACAAATACTGCGAGAGCGCACGCAACGCGGGGAGACACAAATACTGCGAGATCGCACGCAACGCGGGGAGATACAAATACTGCGAGAGCGCACACAACGCGGGGAGACACAAATACTGCGAGAGCGCACGCAACGCGGGGAGACACAAATACTGCGAGATCGCACGCAACGCGGGGAGACACAAATACTGCGAGATCGCACGCAACGCGGGGAGACACAAATACTGCGAGATCGCAGGCCGCACGGGGAGATACAAATACTGCGAGATCGCATGCAACGCGGGGAGACACAAATACTGCGAGATCGCACGCAACGCGGGGAGACACAAATACTGCGAGATCGCACGCAACGCGGGGAGACACAAATACTGCGAGAGCGCACACAACGCGGGGAGACACAAATACTGCGAGAGCGCACGCAACGCGGGGAGACACAGATACTGCGAGATCGCACGCAACGCGGGGAGACACAAATACTGCGAGAGCGCACGCAACGCGGGGAGACACAAATACTGCGAGAGCGCACGCAACGCGGGGAGACACAAATACTGCGAGAGCGCACGCAACGCGGGGAGACACAAATACTGCGAGAGCGCACGCAACGCGGGGAGACACAAATACTGCGAGATCGCACGCAACGCGGGGAGATACTAATACTGCGAAATCGCACACAACGCGGGGAGACACAAATACTGCGAGAGCGCACGCAACGCGGGGAGACACAAATACTGCGAGAGCGCACGCAACGCAGGGAGACACATATACTGCGAGATCGCACGCAACGCGGGGAGACACAAATACTGCGAGAACGCACGCAACGCGGGGAGACACAAATACTGCGAGAGCGCACGCAATGCGGGGAGACACAAATACTGCGAGATCGCACGCAACGCGGGGAGATACAAATACTGCGAGATCGCACGCAACGCGGGGAGATACAAATACTGCGAGATCGCACGCAACGCGGGGAGATACAAATACTGCGAGATCGCACGCAACGCGGGGAGATACAAATACTGCGAGATCGCACGCAACGTGGGGAGACACAAATACTGCGAGAGCGCACGCAACGCGGGGAGACACAAATACTGCGAGAGCGCATGCAACGCGGGGAGACACAAATACTGCGAGAGCGCATGCAACGCGGGGAGACACAAATACTGCGAGATCGCACACAACGCGGGGAGATAGAAATACTGCGAAATCGCACACAACACGGGGAGACACAAATACTGCGAGAGCGCACGCAACGCGGGGAGACACAAATACTGCGAGATCGCACGCAACGCGGGGAGACACAAATACTGCGAGAGCGCACACAACGCGGGGAGACACAAATACTGCGAGATCGCACGCAACGCGGGGAGACACAAATACTGCGAGAGCGCACGCAACGCGGGGAGACACAAATACTGCGAGATCGCACACAACACGGGGAGATACAAATACTGCGAGATCGCACACAACGTGGGGAGACACAAATACTGCGAGAGCGCACGCAACGCGGGGAGACACAAATACTGCGAGATCGCACGCAACGCGGGGAGATACTAATACTGCGAAATCGCACGCAACGCGGGGAGACACAAATACTGCGAGAGCGCACGCAACGCAGGGAGACACAAATACTGCGAGAGCGCACGCAACGCGGGGAGACACAAATACTGCGAGAGCGCACGCAATGCGGGGAGACACAAATACTGCGAGAGCGCACGCAACGCGGGGAGACACAAATACTGCGAGATCGCACACAACGCGGGGAGACACAAATATTGCGAGAGCGCACGCAACGCGGGGAGACACAAATACTGCGAGATCGCACGCAACGCGGGGAGACACAAAAACTGCGAGAGCGCACGCAACGCGGGGAGACACAAACACTGCGAGATCGCACGCAACGCGGGGAGACACAAATACTGCGAGATCGCACACAACGCGGGGAGACACAAATACTGCGAGAGCGCACGCAACGCGGGGAGACACAAATACTGCGAGATCGCACGCAACGCGGGGAGACACAAATACTGTGAGATCGCACGCAACGCGGGGAGACACAAATACTGCGAGACCGCACGCAACGCGGGGAGACACAAATAGGCGAGATCGCACGCAACGCGGGGAGACACAAATACTGCGAGATCGCACGCAGTGCGGGGAGACACAAATACTGCGAGATCGCACGCAACGTGGGGAGACACAAATACTGCGAGAGCGCACGCAACGTGGGGAGACACAAATACTGCGAGAGCGCACACAACGCGGGGAGACACAAATACTGCGAGAGCGCACGCAACGCGGGGAGACACAAATACTGCGAGAGCGCACGCAACGCGGGGAGACACAAATACTGCGAGATCGCACGCAACGCGGGGAGATACAAATACTGCGAGATCGCACACAACACGGGGAGATACAAATACTGCGAGATCGCACGCAACGCGGGGAGACACAAATACTGCGAGATCGCACACAACGCGGGGAGACACAAATACTGCGAGATCGCACACAACGCGGGGAGACACAAATACTGCGAGATCGCACGCAACGCGGGGAGACACAAATACTGCGAGATCGCACGCAACGCGGGGAGATACAAATACTGCGAGATCGCACGCAACGCGGGGAGACACAAATACTGCGAGATCGCACACAACACGGGGAGATACAAATACTGCGAGAGCGCACACAAAGCGGGGAGACACAAATACTGCGAGATCGCACACAACACGGGGAGATACAAATACTGCGAGAGCGCACACAAAGCGGGGAGACACAAATACTGCGAGATCGCACGCAACGCGGGGAGACACAAATACTGCGAGAGCGCACGCAACGCGGGGAGATACAAATACTGCGAGATCGCACACAACACGGGGAGATACAAATACTGCGAGATCGCACGCAACGCGGGGAGACACAAACACTGCGAGATCGCACACAACGCGGGGAGACACAAATACTGCGAGATCGCACACAACGCGGGGAGACACAAATACTGCGAGATCGCACACAACGCGGGGAGACACAAATACTGCGAGATCGCACACAACGCGGGGGGACACAAATACTGCGGAATCGAAGGCCGCACGGGGAGACACAAATACTGCGAGATCGCACGCAACGCGGGGAGACACAAATACTGCGAGATCGCACGCAACGCGGGGAGACACAAATACTGCGAGATCGCACGCAACGCGGGGAGACACAAATACTGCGAGATCGCACGCAACGCGGGGAGACACAAATACTGCGAGAGCGCACGCAACGCGGGGAGACACAAATACTGCGAGATCGCACGCAACGCGGGGAGACACAAATACTGCGAGATCGCACGCAACGCGGGGAGACACAAATACTGCGAGAGCGCATGCAACGCGGGGAGACACAAATACTGCGAGATCGCAGGCCGCATGGGGAGATACAAATACTGCGAGAGCGCACGCAACGCGGGGAGACACAAATACTGCGAGAGCGCATGCAACGCGGGGAGACACAAATACTGCGAGAGCGCACGCAACGCGGGGAGACACAAATACTGCGAGATCGCACGCAACGCGGGGAGACACAAATACTGCGAGAGAGCACGCAACGCGGGGAGACACAAATACTGCGAGATCGCAAGCAACGCGGGGAGACACAAATGCTGCGAGAGCGCACGCAACACGGGGAGATACAAATACTGCGAGATCGCACGCAACGCGGGGAGACACAAATACTGCGAGATCGCACACAACGCGGGGAGACACAAATACTGCGAGATCGCACACAACGCGGGGAGACACAAATACTGCGAGATCGCACGCAACGCGGGGAGACACAAATACTGCGAGATCGCACGCAACGCGGGGAGATACAAATACTGCGAGATCGCACACAACACGGGGAGATACAAATACTGCGAGATCGCACGCAACGCGGGGAGACACAAATACTGCGAGATCGCACACAACACGGGGAGATACAAATACTGCGAGAGCGCACACAAAGCGGGGAGACACAAATACTGCGAGATCGCACGCAACGCGGGGAGATACAAATACTGCGAGATCGCACACAACACGGGGAGATACAAATACTGCGAGATCGCACGCAACGCGGGGAGACACAAATACTGCGAGATCGCACACAACGCGGGGAGACACAAATACTGCGAGATCGCACACAACGCGGGGGGACACAAATACTGCGGAATCGAAGGCCGCACGGGGAGACACAAATACTGCGAGATCGCACGCAACGCGGGGAGACACAAATACTGCGAGATCGCACGCAACGCGGGGAGACACAAATACTGCGAGATCGCACGCAACGCGGGGAGACACAAATACTGCGAGATCGCACGCAACGCGGGGAGACACAAATACTGCGAGATCGCACACAACACGGGGAGATACAAATACTGCGAGAGCGCACACAAAGCGGGGAGACACAAATACTGCGAGATCGCACGCAACGCGGGGAGACACAAATACTGCGAGATCGCACGCAACGCGGGGAGACACAAATACTGCGAGATCGCACGCAACGCGGGGAGACACAAATACTGCGAGAGCGCATGCAACGCGGGGAGACACAAATACTGCGAGATCGCAGGCCGCATGGGGAGATACAAATACTGCGAGAGCGCACGCAACGCGGGGAGACACAAATACTGCGAGAGCGCATGCAACGCGGGGAGACACAAATACTGCGAGAGCGCACGCAACGCGGGGAGACACAAATACTGCGAGATCGCACGCAACGCGGGGAGACACAAATACTGCGAGAGAGCACGCAACACGGGGAGACACAAATACTGCGAGATCGCAAGCAACGCGGGGAGACACAAATGCTGCGAGAGCGCACGCAACGCGGGGAGATACAAATACTGCGAGAGAGCACGCAACGCGGGGAGACACAAATACTGCGAGATCGCACGCAACGCGGGGAGATACAAATACTGCGAGATCGCACACAACACGGGGAGATACAAATACTGCGAGATCGCACGCAACGCGGGGAGACACAAACACTGCGAGATCGCACACAACGCGGGGAGACACAAATACTGCGAGATCGCACACAACGCGGGGAGACACAAATACTGCGAGATCGCACACAACGCGGGGAGACACAAATACTGCGAGATCGCACACAACGCGGGGGGACACAAATACTGCGGAATCGAAGGCCGCACGGGGAGACACAAATACTGCGAGATCGCACGCAACGCGGGGAGACACAAATACTGCGAGATCGCACGCAACGCGGGGAGACACAAATACTGCGAGATCGCACGCAACGCGGGGAGACACAAATACTGCGAGATCGCACGCAACGCGGGGAGACACAAATACTGCGAGAGCGCACGCAACGCGGGGAGACACAAATACTGCGAGATCGCACGCAACGCGGGGAGACACAAATACTGCGAGATCGCACGCAACGCGGGGAGACACAAATACTGCGAGAGCGCATGCAACGCGGGGAGACACAAATACTGCGAGATCGCAGGCCGCATGGGGAGATACAAATACTGCGAGAGCGCACGCAACGCGGGGAGACACAAATACTGCGAGAGCGCATGCAACGCGGGGAGACACAAATACTGCGAGAGCGCACGCAACGCGGGGAGACACAAATACTGCGAGATCGCACGCAACGCGGGGAGACACAAATACTGCGAGAGAGCACGCAACGCGGGGAGACACAAATACTGCGAGATCGCAAGCAACGCGGGGAGACACAAATGCTGCGAGAGCGCACGCAACACGGGGAGATACAAATACTGCGAGATCGCACGCAACGCGGGGAGACACAAATACTGCGAGATCGCACACAACGCGGGGAGACACAAATACTGCGAGATCGCACACAACGCGGGGAGACACAAATACTGCGAGATCGCACGCAACGCGGGGAGACACAAATACTGCGAGATCGCACGCAACGCGGGGAGATACAAATACTGCGAGATCGCACACAACACGGGGAGATACAAATACTGCGAGATCGCACGCAACGCGGGGAGACACAAATACTGCGAGATCGCACACAACACGGGGAGATACAAATACTGCGAGATCGCACGCAACGCGGGGAGATACAAATACTGCGAGATCGCACACAACACGGGGAGATACAAATACTGCGAGATCGCACGCAACGCGGGGAGACACAAATACTGCGAGATCGCACACAACGCGGGGAGACACAAATACTGCGAGATCGCACACAACGCGGGGGGACACAAATACTGCGGAATCGAAGGCCGCACGGGGAGACACAAATACTGCGAGAGCGCACACAACGCGGGGAGATACAAATACTGCGAGATCGCACGCAACGCGGGGAGACACAAATACTGCGAGATCGCACGCAACGCGGGGAGACACAAATACTGCGAGATCGCACACAACACGGGGAGATACAAATACTGCGAGAGCGCACACAAAGCGGGGAGACACAAATACTGCGAGATCGCACGCAACGCGGGGAGACACAAATACTGCGAGATCGCACGCAACGCGGGGAGACACAAATACTGCGAGATCGCACGCAACGCGGGGAGACACAAATACTGCGAGAGCGCATGCAACGCGGGGAGACACAAATACTGCGAGATCGCAGGCCGCATGGGGAGATACAAATACTGCGAGAGCGCACGCAACGCGGGGAGACACAAATACTGCGAGAGCGCATGCAACGCGGGGAGACACAAATACTGCGAGAGCGCACGCAACGCGGGGAGACACAAATACTGCGAGATCGCACGCAACGCGGGGAGACACAAATACTGCGAGAGAGCACGCAACGCGGGGAGACACAAATACTGCGAGATCGCAAGCAACGCGGGGAGACACAAATGCTGCGAGAGCGCACGCAACGCGGGGAGATACAAATACTGCGAGAGAGCACGCAACGCGGGGAGACACAAATACTGCGAGATCGCACGCAACGCGGGGAGACACAAATACGGCGAGATCGCACGCAACGCGGGGAGACACAAATACTGCGAGACCGCACGCAACGCGGGGAGACACAAATACGGCGAGATCGCACGCAACGCGGGGAGACACAAATACTGCGAGATCGCACGCAATGCAGGGAGACACAAATACTGCGAGAGCGCCCGCAACGCGGGGAGACACAAATACTGCGAGAGAGCACGCAATGCGGGGAGACACAAATACTGCGAGATCGCACGCAACGTGGGGAGACACAAATACTGCGAGAGCGCACGCAACGCGGGGAGACACAAATACTGCGGAATCGCAGGCCGCACGGGGAGACACAAATACTGCGAGATCGCACGCAACGCGGGGAGACACAAATACTGCGAGATCGCAAGCAAAGCGGGGAGACACAAATACTGCGAGATCGCACGCAACGCGGGGAGACACAAATACTGCGAGATCGCACGCAACGCGGGGAGACACAAATACTGCGAGAGCGCACGCAACGCGGGGAGACACAAATACTGCGAGATCGCACGCAACGCGGGGAGACACAAATACTGCGAGATCGCACGCAACGCGGGGAGACACAAATACTGCGAGAGCGCACGCAACGCGGGGAGACATAAATACTGCGAGAACGCACGCAACGCGGGGAGACACAAATACTGCGAGAGCGCACGCAACGCGGGGAGACACAAATACTGCGAGAGCGCACCCAACGCGGGGAGACACAAATACTGCGAGATCGCACGCAACGCGGGGAGACACAAATACTGCGAGAGCGCACGCAACGCGGGGAGACACAAATACTGCGAGAGCGCACACAACGCGGGGAGACACAAATACTGCGAGAGCGCACGCAACGCGGGGAGACACAAATACTGCGAGACCGCACGCAACGCGGGGAGACACAAATAGGCGAGATCGCACGCAACGCGGGGAGACACAAATACTGCGAGAGCGCACACAACGCGGGGAGACACAAATACTGCGAGAGCGCACGCAACGCGGGGAGACACAAATACTGCGAGAGCGCACGCAACGCGGGGAGACACAAATACTGCGAGATCGCACACAACGCGGGGAGACACAAATACTGCGAGATCGCACACAACGCGGGGAGACACAAATACTGCGAGATCGCACGCAACGCGGGGAGACACAAATACTGCGAGATCGCAAGCAAAGCGGGGAGACACAAATACTGCGAGATCGCACGCAACGCGGGGAGACACAAATACTGCGAGATCGCACGCAACGCGGAGAGACACAAATACTGCGAGAACGCACGCAACGCGGGGAGACACAAATACTGCGAGAGCGCACGCAACGCGGGGAGACACAAATGCTGGAAGATCGCACGCAACGCGGGGAGACACAAATACTGCGAGAGCGCACACAACGCGGGGAGACACAAATACTGCGAGATCGCACGCAACGCGGGGAGACACAAATACTGCGAGATCGCACGCAACGCGGGGAGACACAAATACTGCGAGAGCGCACGCAACGCGGGGAGACACAAATACTGCGAGAGCGCACGCAACGCGGGGAGACACAAATACTGCGAGAGCGCACGCAACGCGGGGAGACACAAATACTGCGAGAGCGCATGCAACGCGAGGAGACACAAATACTGCGAGATCGCAGGCAGCGCGGGGAGACACAAATACTGCGAGAGCGCACGCAACGCGGGGAGACACAAATAGGCGAGATCGCACGCAACGCGGGGAGACACAAATACTGCGAGATCGCACGCAGTGCGGGGAGACACAAATACTGCGAGATCGCACGCAACGTGGGGAGACACAAATACTGCGAGAGCGCACGCAACGTGGGGAGACACAAATACTGCGAGAGCGCACACAACGCGGGGAGACACAAATACTGCGAGAGCGCACGCAACGCGGGGAGACACAAATACTGCGAGAGCGCACGCAACGCGGGGAGACACAAATACTGCGAGATCGCACGCAACGCGGGGAGATACAAATACTGCGAGATCGCACACAACACGGGGAGATACAAATACTGCGAGATCGCACGCAACGCGGGGAGACACAAATACTGCGAGATCGCACACAACGCGGGGAGACACAAATACTGCGAGATCGCACACAACGCGGGGAGACACAAATACTGCGAGATCGCACGCAACGCGGGGAGACACAAATACTGCGAGATCGCACGCAACGCGGGGAGATACAAATACTGCGAGATCGCACGCAACGCGGGGAGACACAAATACTGCGAGATCGCACACAACACGGGGAGATACAAATACTGCGAGAGCGCACACAAAGCGGGGAGACACAAATACTGCGAGATCGCACACAACACGGGGAGATACAAATACTGCGAGAGCGCACACAAAGCGGGGAGACACAAATACTGCGAGATCGCACGCAACGCGGGGAGACACAAATACTGCGAGAGCGCACGCAACGCGGGGAGATACAAATACTGCGAGATCGCACACAACACGGGGAGATACAAATACTGCGAGATCGCACGCAACGCGGGGAGACACAAACACTGCGAGATCGCACACAACGCGGGGAGACACAAATACTGCGAGATCGCACACAACGCGGGGAGACACAAATACTGCGAGATCGCACACAACGCGGGGAGACACAAATACTGCGAGATCGCACACAACGCGGGGGGACACAAATACTGCGGAATCGAAGGCCGCACGGGGAGACACAAATACTGCGAGATCGCACGCAACGCGGGGAGACACAAATACTGCGAGAGCGCACGCAACGCGGGGAGACACAAATACTGCGAGATCGCACGCAACGCGGGGAGACACAAATACTGCGAGATCGCACGCAACGCGGGGAGACACAAATACTGCGAGAGCGCATGCAACGCGGGGAGACACAAATACTGCGAGATCGCAGGCCGCATGGGGAGATACAAATACTGCGAGAGCGCACGCAACGCGGGGAGACACAAATACTGCGAGAGCGCATGCAACGCGGGGAGACACAAATACTGCGAGAGCGCACGCAACGCGGGGAGACACAAATACTGCGAGATCGCACGCAACGCGGGGAGACACAAATACTGCGAGAGAGCACGCAACGCGGGGAGACACAAATACTGCGAGATCGCAAGCAACGCGGGGAGACACAAATACTGCGAGATCGCAAGCAACGCGGGGAGACACAAATGCTGCGAGAGCGCACGCAACACGGGGAGATACAAATACTGCGAGATCGCACGCAACGCGGGGAGACACAAATACTGCGAGATCGCACACAACGCGGGGAGACACAAATACTGCGAGATCGCACACAACGCGGGGAGACACAAATACTGCGAGATCGCACGCAACGCGGGGAGACACAAATACTGCGAGATCGCACGCAACGCGGGGAGATACAAATACTGCGAGATCGCACACAACACGGGGAGATACAAATACTGCGAGATCGCACGCAACGCGGGGAGACACAAATACTGCGAGATCGCACACAACACGGGGAGATACAAATACTGCGAGAGCGCACACAAAGCGGGGAGACACAAATACTGCGAGATCGCACGCAACGCGGGGAGATACAAATACTGCGAGATCGCACACAACACGGGGAGATACAAATACTGCGAGATCGCACGCAACGCGGGGAGACACAAATACTGCGAGATCGCACACAACGCGGGGAGACACAAATACTGCGAGATCGCACACAACGCGGGGGGACACAAATACTGCGGAATCGAAGGCCGCACGGGGAGACACAAATACTGCGAGATCGCACGCAACGCGGGGAGACACAAATACTGCGAGATCGCACGCAACGCGGGGAGACACAAATACTGCGAGATCGCACGCAACGCGGGGAGACACAAATACTGCGAGATCGCACGCAACGCGGGGAGACACAAATACTGCGAGATCGCACACAACACGGGGAGATACAAATACTGCGAGAGCGCACACAAAGCGGGGAGACACAAATACTGCGAGATCGCACGCAACGCGGGGAGACACAAATACTGCGAGATCGCACGCAACGCGGGGAGACACAAATACTGCGAGATCGCACGCAACGCGGGGAGACACAAATACTGCGAGAGCGCATGCAACGCGGGGAGACACAAATACTGCGAGATCGCAGGCCGCATGGGGAGATACAAATACTGCGAGAGCGCACGCAACGCGGGGAGACACAAATACTGCGAGAGCGCATGCAACGCGGGGAGACACAAATACTGCGAGAGCGCACGCAACGCGGGGAGACACAAATACTGCGAGATCGCACGCAACGCGGGGAGACACAAATACTGCGAGAGAGCACGCAACACGGGGAGACACAAATACTGCGAGATCGCAAGCAACGCGGGGAGACACAAATGCTGCGAGAGCGCACGCAACGCGGGGAGATACAAATACTGCGAGAGAGCACGCAACGCGGGGAGACACAAATACTGCGAGATCGCACGCAACGCGGGGAGATACAAATACTGCGAGATCGCACACAACACGGGGAGATACAAATACTGCGAGATCGCACGCAACGCGGGGAGACACAAACACTGCGAGATCGCACACAACGCGGGGAGACACAAATACTGCGAGATCGCACACAACGCGGGGAGACACAAATACTGCGAGATCGCACACAACGCGGGGAGACACAAATACTGCGAGATCGCACACAACGCGGGGGGACACAAATACTGCGGAATCGAAGGCCGCACGGGGAGACACAAATACTGCGAGATCGCACGCAACGCGGGGAGACACAAATACTGCGAGATCGCACGCAACGCGGGGAGACACAAATACTGCGAGATCGCACGCAACGCGGGGAGACACAAATACTGCGAGATCGCACGCAACGCGGGGAGACACAAATACTGCGAGAGCGCACGCAACGCGGGGAGACACAAATACTGCGAGATCGCACGCAACGCGGGGAGACACAAATACTGCGAGATCGCACGCAACGCGGGGAGACACAAATACTGCGAGAGCGCATGCAACGCGGGGAGACACAAATACTGCGAGATCGCAGGCCGCATGGGGAGATACAAATACTGCGAGAGCGCACGCAACGCGGGGAGACACAAATACTGCGAGAGCGCATGCAACGCGGGGAGACACAAATACTGCGAGAGCGCACGCAACGCGGGGAGACACAAATACTGCGAGATCGCACGCAACGCGGGGAGACACAAATACTGCGAGAGAGCACGCAACGCGGGGAGACACAAATACTGCGAGATCGCAAGCAACGCGGGGAGACACAAATGCTGCGAGAGCGCACGCAACACGGGGAGATACAAATACTGCGAGATCGCACGCAACGCGGGGAGACACAAATACTGCGAGATCGCACACAACGCGGGGAGACACAAATACTGCGAGATCGCACACAACGCGGGGAGACACAAATACTGCGAGATCGCACGCAACGCGGGGAGACACAAATACTGCGAGATCGCACGCAACGCGGGGAGATACAAATACTGCGAGATCGCACACAACACGGGGAGATACAAATACTGCGAGATCGCACGCAACGCGGGGAGACACAAATACTGCGAGATCGCACACAACACGGGGAGATACAAATACTGCGAGATCGCACGCAACGCGGGGAGATACAAATACTGCGAGATCGCACACAACACGGGGAGATACAAATACTGCGAGATCGCACGCAACGCGGGGAGACACAAATACTGCGAGATCGCACACAACGCGGGGAGACACAAATACTGCGAGATCGCACACAACGCGGGGGGACACAAATACTGCGGAATCGAAGGCCGCACGGGGAGACACAAATACTGCGAGATCGCACGCAACGCGGGGAGACACAAATACTGCGAGATCGCACGCAACGCGGGGAGACACAAATACTGCGAGATCGCACGCAACGCGGGGAGACACAAATACTGCGAGATCGCACGCAACGCGGGGAGACACAAATACTGCGAGATCGCACACAACACGGGGAGATACAAATACTGCGAGAGCGCACACAAAGCGGGGAGACACAAATACTGCGAGATCGCACGCAACGCGGGGAGACACAAATACTGCGAGATCGCACGCAACGCGGGGAGACACAAATACTGCGAGATCGCACGCAACGCGGGGAGACACAAATACTGCGAGAGCGCATGCAACGCGGGGAGACACAAATACTGCGAGATCGCAGGCCGCATGGGGAGATACAAATACTGCGAGAGCGCACGCAACGCGGGGAGACACAAATACTGCGAGAGCGCATGCAACGCGGGGAGACACAAATACTGCGAGAGCGCACGCAACGCGGGGAGACACAAATACTGCGAGATCGCACGCAACGCGGGGAGACACAAATACTGCGAGAGAGCACGCAACGCGGGGAGACACAAATACTGCGAGATCGCAAGCAACGCGGGGAGACACAAATGCTGCGAGAGCGCACGCAACGCGGGGAGATACAAATACTGCGAGAGAGCACGCAACGCGGGGAGACACAAATACTGCGAGATCGCACGCAACGCGGGGAGACACAAATACGGCGAGATCGCACGCAACGCGGGGAGACACAAATACTGCGAGACCGCACGCAACGCGGGGAGACACAAATACGGCGAGATCGCACGCAACGCGGGGAGACACAAATACTGCGAGATCGCACGCAATGCAGGGAGACACAAATACTGCGAGAGCGCCCGCAACGCGGGGAGACACAAATACTGCGAGAGAGCACGCAATGCGGGGAGACACAAATACTGCGAGATCGCACGCAACGTGGGGAGACACAAATACTGCGAGAGCGCACGCAACGCGGGGAGACACAAATACTGCGGAATCGCAGGCCGCACGGGGAGACACAAATACTGCGAGATCGCACGCAACGCGGGGAGACACAAATACTGCGAGATCGCAAGCAAAGCGGGGAGACACAAATACTGCGAGATCGCACGCAACGCGGGGAGACACAAATACTGCGAGATCGCACGCAACGCGGGGAGACACAAATACTGCGAGAGCGCACGCAACGCGGGGAGACACAAATACTGCGAGATCGCACGCAACGCGGGGAGACACAAATACTGCGAGATCGCACGCAACGCGGGGAGACACAAATACTGCGAGAGCGCACGCAACGCGGGGAGACATAAATACTGCGAGAACGCACGCAACGCGGGGAGACACAAATACTGCGAGAGCGCACGCAACGCGGGGAGACACAAATACTGCGAGAGCGCACACAACGCGGGGAGACACAAATACTGCGAGATCGCACGCAACGCGGGGAGACACAAATACTGCGAGAGCGCACGCAACGCGGGGAGACACAAATACTGCGAGAGCGCACACAACGCGGGGAGACACAAATACTGCGAGAGCGCACGCAACGCGGGGAGACACAAATACTGCGAGACCGCACGCAACGCGGGGAGACACAAATAGGCGAGATCGCACGCAACGCGGGGAGACACAAATACTGCGAGAGCGCACACAACGCGGGGAGACACAAATACTGCGAGAGCGCACGCAACGCGGGGAGACACAAATACTGCGAGAGCGCACGCAACGCGGGGAGACACAAATACTGCGAGATCGCACACAACGCGGGGAGACACAAATACTGCGAGATCGCACACAACGCGGGGAGACACAAATACTGCGAGATCGCACGCAACGCGGGGAGACACAAATACTGCGAGATCGCAAGCAAAGCGGGGAGACACAAATACTGCGAGATCGCACGCAACGCGGGGAGACACAAATACTGCGAGATCGCACGCAACGCGGAGAGACACAAATACTGCGAGAACGCACGCAACGCGGGGAGACACAAATACTGCGAGAGCGCACGCAACGCGGGGAGACACAAATGCTGGAAGATCGCACGCAACGCGGGGAGACACAAATACTGCGAGAGCGCACACAACGCGGGGAGACACAAATACTGCGAGATCGCACGCAACGCGGGGAGACACAAATACTGCGAGATCGCACGCAACGCGGGGAGACACAAATACTGCGAGAGCGCACGCAACGCGGGGAGACACAAATACTGCGAGAGCGCACGCAACGCGGGGAGACACAAATACTGCGAGAGCGCACGCAACGCGGGGAGACACAAATACTGCGAGAGCGCATGCAACGCGAGGAGACACAAATACTGCGAGATCGCAGGCAGCGCGGGGAGACACAAATACTGCGAGAGCGCACGCAACGCGGGGAGACACAAATACTGCGAGAGCGCACGCAACGCGGGGAGACACAAATACTGCGAGAGCGCACGCAACGCGGGGAGACACAAATACTGCGAGATCGCACGCAACGCGGGGAGACACAAATACTGCGAGATCGCAAGCAACGCGGGGAGACACAAATACTGCGGGGAGATACTAATACTGCGAGATCGCACGCAACGCGGGGAGATACTAATACTGCGGGGAGACACAAATACCGCGGAATCGCAGGCCGCACGGGGAGATACAAATACTGCGAGATCGCACGCAACGCGGGGAGACACGAATACTGCGAGATCGCACGCAACGCGGGGAGACACAAATACTGCGAGAGCGCACGCAACGCGGGGAGACACAAACACTGCGAGATCGCACGCAACGCGGGGAGACACAAATACTGCGAGATCGCACGCAACGCGGGGAGACACAAATACTGCGAGAGCGCACGCAACGCGGGGAGACACAAATACTGCGGGATCGCACGCAACGCGGGGAGACACAAATACTGCGAGATCGCACGCAACGCGGGGAGACACAAATAATGCGGGGAGATACTAATACTGCGAGATCGCACGCAACGCGGGGAGACACAAATACTGCGAGATCGCATGCAACGCGGGGAGACACAAATACTGCGAAATCGCACGCAACGCGGGGAGACACAAATAATGCGGGGAGATACTAATACTGCGAGATCGCACGCAACGCGGGGAGATACTAATACTACGGGGAGACACAAATACCGCGGAATCGCAGGCCGCACGGGGAAATACAAATACTGCAAGATCGCATGCAGCACGGGGAAATACAAATACTGCGAGATCGCATGCAACGCGGGGAGACACAAATACTGCGAGATTGCAGGCCGCACGGGGAGATACAAATACTGCGAGATAGCACGCAACACGGGGAGACACAAATACTGCGGGATCGCATGCAGCACGGGGAGATACAAATACTGCGAGATCGCATGCAACGCGGGGAGACACAAATACTGCGAGATCGCATGCAACGCGGGGAGACACAAATACTGCGTTATTGCAGGCCGCATGGAGAGATACAAATACTGCGAGATCGCACGCAACGCGGGGAGAAACAAATACTGCGAGATCGCAGGCCGCATGGGGAGATACAAATACTGCGAGATCACACGCAACACGGGTAGATACAAATACTGCGGGGAGACACAAATACCGCAGAATCGCAGGCCGCACGGGGAGATACAAATACTGCGAGATCGCATGCAGCACAGAGGGATAAATACTGCGAGATCGCATGCAACGCGGGGAGACACAAATACTGCGAGATCGCAGGCCGCACGGGGAAATACAAATACTGCGAGATCGCACGCAACACGGGGAGACACAAATACTGCGGGATCGCATGCAGCACGGGGAGATACAAATACTGTGAGATCGCATGCAACGCGGGGAGACACAAATACTGCGAGATTGCAGGCCGCATGGAGAGATACAAATACTGCGAGATCGCACGCAACGCGGGGAGACACAAATACTGCGAGATCGCAGGCCGCACGGGGAGATAAATACTGCGGGGAGATACAAATACTGCGAGATCGCAGGCCACACGGGGAGATACAAATACTGCGAGATCGCTGGCCGCATGGGGAGATAAATACTGCGGGGAGATACAAATACTGCTGGATCGCAGGCCGCACGGGGAGATACAAATATTGCGGGATCGCAGGCCGCACGGGGAGACACAAATACTGCGAGAGTGCATGCAGCACGGGGAGACACAAATACTGCGGGATCGCATGCAGCACGGGGAGATACAAATATTGCGAGAGAGCAGGCAGCACGGGGAGATACAAATACTGTGAGATCACATGCAGCATGGGGAGATACAAATACTGCAGGATCGCAGGCCACACGGGGAGATACAAATACTGCGAGATCGCACGCAACGCGGGGAGACACAAATACTGCGGGAGGGCATGCAGTCCGCATGGGGATATAGAAATACTGCGAGAGCGCATGCAGTACACGGAGATACAAATACTGCGAGATTGCATGCAGCATGGGGAGACACAAATATGGCGAGATGTCCAGATGCGCTTCTTACCCCGTTATGAGCGTCTCACTTGCCCCCAGCAGCCCCACTAAAGCTATTCTAACAACATGTTAAAACCTCATTTCATGGAGAAGAAAAAGAAAATGCTGGAAATAGTCTTTAAGCAACAGATCTCATGGTGTCTCCTAAGATGCCATCCGTCTCCAGGCTAAAGTGGCATTACCCGTCCGTCTCCGGGCTAAAGTGGCATTACCCGTCCGTCTCCGGGCTAAAGTGGCATTACACGTCCGTCTCCGGGCTGAAGTGGCATTACCCGTCCGTCTCCGGGCTGAAGTACCATTACCCGTCCGTCTCCGGGCTGAAGTACCATTACCCGTCCGTCTCCGGGCTGAAGTACCATTACCCGTCCGTCTCCGGGCTGAAGTACCATTACCCGTCTGTCTCCGGGCTGAAGTACCATTACCCGTCCGTCTCCGGGCTGAAGTACCATTACCCGTCCGTCTCCGGGCTGAAGTACCATTACCCGTCCGTCTCCGGGCTGAAGTGGCATTACCCGTCCGTCTCCGGGCTGAAGTGGCATTACCCGTCCGTCTCCGGGCTGAAGTACCATTACCCGTCCGTCTCCGGGCTGAAGTACCATTACCCGTCCGTCTCCGGGCTGAAGTACCATTACCCGTCCGTCTCCGGGCTGAAGTACCATTACCCGTCCGTCTCCGGGCTGAAGTACCATTACCCGTCCGTCTCCGGGCTGAAGTGGCATTAACCGTCCGTCTCCGGGCTGAAGTGGCATTAACCGTCCGTCTCCGGGCTGAAGTGGCATTAACCGTCCGTCTCTGGGCTGAAGTGGCATTAACCGTCCGTCTCCGGGCTGAAGTGGCATTACCCGTCCGTCTCCGGGCTGAAGTGGCATTACCCATCCGTCTCCGGGCTGAAGTGGCATTACCCGTCCGTCTCCGGGCTGAAGTACCATTACCCGTCCGTCTCCGGGCTGAAGTACCATTACCCGTCCGTCTCCGGGCTGAAGTGGCATTAACCGTCCGTCTCCGGGCTGAAGTGGCATTAACCGTCCGTCTCTGGGCTGAAGTGGCATTAACCGTCCGTCTCCGGGCTGAAGTGGCATTACCCGTCCGTCTCCGGGCTGAAGTGGCATTACCCATCCGTCTCCGGGCTGAAGTGGCATTACCCGTCCGTCTCCGGGCTGAAGTGGCATTAGCCGTCCGTCTCCGGGCTGAAGTGGCATTAGCCGTCCGTCTCCGGGCTGAAGTGGCATTAACCGTCCGTCTCCGGGCTGAAGTGGCATTACCCGTCCGTCTCCGGGCTGAAGTGGCATTACCCGTCCGTCTCCGGGCTGAAGTGGCATTACCGTCCGTCTCCGGGCTGAAGTGGCATTAACCGTCCGTCTCCGGACTGAAGTGGCATTACCCGTCCGTCTCCGGGCTGAAGTGGCATTATCCGTCCTTCTCCGGGCTGAAGTGGCATTACCCGTCCTTCTCTGGGCTGAAGTGGCATTAAGCGTCCGTCTCCGGGCTGAAGTGGCATTAACCGTCCGTCTCCAGGCTGAAGTGGCATTACCCGTCTGTCTCCAGGCTGAAGTGGCATTAGCCGTCCGTCCTCGGGCTGAAGTGGCATTAACCGTCCGTCTCTGGGCTGAAGTGGCATTAACCGTCCGTCTCCGGGCTGAAGTGGCATTTCCCGTCTGTCTCCAGGCTGAAGTGGCATTACCCGTCTGTCTCCAGGCTGAAGTGGCATTAGCCGTCCGTCCCCGGGCTGAAGTGGCATTAACCGTCCGTCTCTGGGCTGAAGTGGCATTAACCGTCCGTCTCCGGGCTGAAGTGGCATTAACCGTCCATCTCCGGGCTGAAGTGGCATTAACCGTCTGTCTCCAGGCTGAAGTACCATTACCCGTCCGTCTCCGGGCTGAAGTGGCATTAGCCGTCCGTCTCCGGGCTGAAGTGGCATTACCCGTCCGTCTCTGGGCTGAAGTGGCATTAACCGTCTGTCTCCGGGCTGAAGTGGCATTACCCGTCTGTCTCCGGGCTGAAGTGGCATTACCCGTCTGTCTCCGGGCTGAAGTGGCATTACCCGTCTGTCTCCAGGCTGAAGTGGCATTACCCGTCTGTCTCCAGGCTGAAGTGGCATTACCCGTCTGTCTCCGGGCTGAAGTGGCATTACCCGTCTGTCTCCGGGCTGAAGTGGCATTACCCGTCTGTCTCCAGGCTGAAGTGGCATTACCCGTCTGTCTCCAGGCTGAAGTGGCATTACCCGTCCGTCCGTCTGCCTTGACACACTTCTCACGGTGGATTATAATCTAAGAGGCCGAGTGTTTCTCATGAACAGGTAAATGTGTGCATTGCTAATAGTTCGCAGCGCTCATGGGAAGCCTTTATCTTGGAGCATCGGAGGCCATTCACAGAGAGGACATCATGGCGTTTGCAGGCATTGATCGCATCACGGATATATGTATACTGGGAATACAGAAGCTGAATCTAGTGATATAATGCTTAGTAAATAAGGAAGATGGAGCAATACCTCCGCAGCACCATCAACTAATGTACTTATAAGGACCTGTAGAAAGGGCCAGACACTGACCTGCAGGAATGCTGCCATCCAATAGGTGGTGCTGTGGAGGTACTGTTCCATCTTCCTTATTTGCATATATTACCCAGAGGAGCATGCATGGCCTTAAGAGTCTCCTCACTCACCTTCTAGGTGTCTCTTTAAGGAGAGATGATACCCCCAACCAATGCTTAGTAAAAACATGGTGGAACCTTGACCTTTCTAAGCAAATGTCTTAAAAATGTCTAAACAAACATCATTCTATTTGCTTCAATGACCCGAGATGCTGGTTGCTGCAGGCATTATGCTTGGGACATGGCTCTGTGCCGGGTAATACATCACATAACGTGCCGCCTCCATCAATTACATCTAACTCAATTTAAGACCAATTCTGGCCTCAGTTGTCATCTCCCTTCCGTCTCCAGATCCTCTTGTGTTTTCTTCAGTGTGACTTTAGTTGTCTAAAAGGGCCAATTACATCAGACGATTATCACTCAAGATTCGGTCAAACTAACAAGGCGGAGTGACATCCGCGCTCATGCAGTGCTTTAGATGACTCTCGTCCCTCCTAAGTGGGACAATAGCCGTAGTCCCGGGAGTCTCCTTGGTTATGCATCTCTGGCTTGTCCCTGACTAGGCGCCATCTCACAGCCTGCAATCTCTTCTCCGTAATGCTGCTCGACGTCAGCAGGAACAAGCAGACAACCCGGCCTCCAAGAGGACACCTCCTGCCCCGGGGAGTCTTTAGCCCCAAGGTATTCAGAAAAAACGAGACCCTAAATCTAGGAGAAATGAATGCCACAGTCCACTGGCTTGTTCTCGAGAGACCTAGCCCAGGCCAGACTCATTACACATTATCCTTATGGATAAAGATTGGTTTCCCAACATGGAATTGTCCTGAAGAATATTAGAACAACTATGCAGAGCCTTCATTAATGTAGTATCTGTCTATAGTCAGTGTGGTCTCCAAGCCTTCTATGTAGGACGACACATCCAGACATCACTGACTGCACCCAGCCGCATGAGGATACTGCTCTGTGCTTCTAAGGCCCACATGTAACCATGGAGCTCAGGTTGGAAGGACTGAATGCTGAGACAATCCCACAAATGAGACATCAGCTTTTTTGAGCCTTTAAATGCTTTTTAGCCAATAGATAGAACCAGTCTAATAACTTTGTGGGCAGCAAAGTTCAGAGGGGTTACACAGTGACTCATTAGGGAGTTTTCTAAGCTGTAATAATATGAATGGGATAAACCTTATAACACACTAGCTGATATACCCGGCTTCACCCGAGTTATTGAATACAGGTGTTTACCTGTTGTTTGCATGGAAAGTAAGTCATGCTTACTATAGAGGAACCAAGCAATAAAATATGTATACACAGAGGAGTGTTAGATTCTCATCAGGCTGCATGTACCGATGTCCCTCTGCAGAATGTACCCCCTCCCCCACTCTCCTCACTTAGGACCTAAAGAAGGACCTTCACAACACCAGGAAGTTAAATTACATAGGGGTGCAGTTACTTTTGCAATTAGTATTGAATAATCTGGTTGTGACCCCTTTACTTTTCCTATTTGGGACCTAAAGAATGGTCGTACCAAATTTCAAAATTTGTGCGACATCAGGAAGTTAGAGAATTAGATTATATACATTATTCAATGCTAATTGCAAAAGTATTGGCACCTCTATGTCGTGTAATTTCCTGCTGTCGTACAAGCGTGAAATTTGGCACGACCATTCTTTGGGTCTTAAACAGAAAAAGTAAAGGGGTCACATTATTCAATGCTGATTGCAAAAGAATTGGCACCCCTGTGTAATGTAAGGTAAAGTCCCCTGGTGCAAGCACCAAGTCATGACTGACTCCTAGGGGGATGTCACATCGTGACGTTTTCAAAAAACGGTCTGTCAAAAGAACATCACAATGGGACATCACCCTAGGAGTCAAATCTTTAGCTTGACAAAGACCCCGGATGGGGTTGAAACGTTGTGTGTTATTTATGTATATGGAGAAATAAAGAAGCATATTTACTAAAACCTGGGCATGCGGCTCTATTCCTATTAATTTTCAAGTGGACTGTGGACCCTGGAGGGGGGAGCTTCCTTTGAGCTTTGCATGCTTGCTCTGTGCCCCACACCGCTGGTGCTTTTTTTTGGGGAGTGCTGCTGTGCATTTATATTTATACTGGTCATGCTAGGAGTCAGTTATGACTTGGTGCTTGCACCAGGGGACTTTACCTTACATTACACAAGGGTGCCAATACTTTTGCAATTAGCACTTAATAATTGAGTTGTGACGCCTTTACTTTCCCACCTATAGAATGCTCCTGCCAAATTTCATGTTTGTACGACTCTGGGAAGTCAGAGAATTAGTGGCAAGTGAGTGAGTGAGTCAGTGAGGGCTTTCACCTTTTTATATATATATATATATATATATATATATATATAAAAAGGCAGTTTGCTGAAGTATCTTTAAAAGAAAGCTGTAATATATGAGGCCAGCTTTCCCCGGACTCTCCCTATATGCACACTGCAGTAATACACTGCATCACCTCTCAGCTCCGTTGCACTCTGCAGCACCCCGCTGGATGCAGTCACAGACCGGGAGCAGCAGTCACTGACACTCTCTGCTTGTGAAGTTTAATAATGAAGCATCTGCTGACCTTGAGGAGCGGCTTCCCTCGTGCGTCACCACACATATAAACGGCTTGCTCTCTTCCAGGACTTTCCTGTCAGCAACAGTAGCAGTCCTAAACAAACATGTTATCTTCTTAAGGAAGCCCCGCTAATGAGGAACTGACGTTCTTCCCTACTGACAAAAACATTGGACTTCCTATAAACCAAAAGGTGAAGATGGAATCTGCATGAAGATATTTTGCCGTGTAAAACAACATTAGCCGCCATCTTGCTGTGTGACGGTTGCCAGTCGTCGGTCCGCGAGACCCAAGATGAAATAATCCAGATATCCTGCATTATAAAGTCACGGCTCGGAGTCACAGTCTCTAATGGGCAGAGAGCTATTAGCAACAGTCTCTTTTCAGGGCAGATGGCTGGGGGTCACAGTCTCTAATGGGCAGAGAGCTATTAGCAACAGTCTCTTTTCAGGGCAGATGGCTCTACAGTTAGTGGCTCTCTATGAGGACGCACCATTACAGTCTCTGTCACCTCACTAGAACACAACAGCGGGCAGTAGAGATGAGCGAACCCAACCTGTAGAACTCAAGCAGAACTTTACTAACCTGCTGTTCAGCGAGGACCAAACCTCAGACAGTTCATAAAAACCCCATAAACTAGTATGGAACATGGTGGTCCTTCAAAGCGTGCGGCTCAGCAGTGCTGTGATCCTAGGTTTAAATCGGACAACTTCTGCATGGACTTTGAAAAACTCCAGACAGATGTTATCCTCAGTCACATCTGAACCTTAGGAGGAGGAGAAGGAGAAGAAGAGATATGCTTCTTCTTCCACTTCTCCTTCTATTTTGGATGAAGAAGCAGCTCTGCGGCTCAGTTGTTAGCACGGTTGCCTTGCAGTACCCAGGTCATAGGTTCAAATCAGCAAGGAGTTTCTATGTTCTCTTATTGTTTGTTCTTCTCTTCCTCCAAAGAAGTGGCTCAGTGGTTAGCACTGTTGCCTTGCATCACTGGAGTCCTGGGCTCCAATCTGACCAAGGACAACATCTGCATCTTGGTCGTATTTGAACCTAGGATCCTAGCACTGCAATGCATCAATGCTAACCACTGAGCCACCATTGAAGCTCTGGCTTCCAACACTGTCAATGTGTCAAGTGGATAGTCCGTATTACCAGTAATGTCAGACTGTAAAGCCTGGCATCGACCACTGAGAGCGAGCGGTGAGGACCACCCACTTGACATTGAGAGCGCCGGGACCCTGCTTGGACTAAGGGAGTAGAATATGAAATTAAAGTAAGCGGGTCGTGGCTGCAGAACTAACGGCTAATCCGACGATCATCACGATTCGTGGACCTTCAGTGTATACGGGATTACTTACACCCCTCTGGTATATAAAGCTACTATGACTCTACAGCAGGTCCAGCAACGCTTGAATGTAGATCATCCGTGCGAATACAATTAAAGGAATTGTTATTTCCAAACCTAAATACCTGGTCAGCTGACATGTCTGCAGGGGTGTCCTCAGCGGCAGCCGTCATTGGAGGAGGAGGAGGAGGAGGAGCTCTGCGCTTCTTCATCTCAGGTCTAGAACCAATCCCAGATATATTGCTAAGCGACAATGATGCGCCAAGTGCAGCAGGACGTGCGGTCGCAGACGGGGAGCTCGGAGCCGTTAAAAAGCCCTGAACAGGAAAAAGGCAACATGTGAGAAACGTTACGGGATACAATATAATGAGAATGTAAGTAAACGTATAAAGCGCCGAAACACAAAGATACATTCACTGGGCTAAACAAGAATATCCATGGTAAGTCATCCGAACTGTCATTCAGGTTGTATTTTTCATTATTCCAACACTTTTTTCCTAACTTGTCTGTTTTCCCAAACAATGCCTTCGTATGGATTAGAAAATAATGCAATTGTGAAATCATTTTTTAAATTCCCATAGGGAACGTGAACTTGCGATTGTGTGTTTGCTTTACACAATAGGCTGCAATACTTCAGTATTACTGTACATCGTATTTCTGCAGACATTCTGTTAAAACATGACATAGGCACGTCTTAATAGGCAGAAACTCACAGCAGCCCTGGGGACCTTTACAAAGCCCCTGCCTGCCATGTCACCTAAAGGGCACCCCGCAATGTCATTGCAGGGGGGCGGTTTTGGGACATTTAAAAGCTTCTGTCAGAATTGACCGCAGCATTTGAATGGTTAACAGCTGAGATCCGAGTTCTCTGCTTGTGGCTGCTGTGGCTGAGTGTCAGCTGTAAAAGACAGACTCCGAAGGCCACTCCATGCAATCACTGCGTGTATCTGCCATACATGTATGGAGAATGTTGGCTTAAGGAGGTATTCCCATAACTCACAGCTGTGTAAGCTGTGCAGCTTACTGTAACTTCCATTCACCTCTATGGGAGTCACAGCATTCAGCTGAGCCGGGGTCTGGGGGGCTAAAAACTAGAGATCGAGGTGGGCCAAGCATCTATCACACTCCTGTGGTGCATTGTAGATATGCCATAGACGTCTCAGATGGGAATACCTAGTTAACGGGTTAAAGTCTATATGGGACAAAAACACCGGCTGCAAACCTACTTTTTGTGGCATTTTGGTAGATTCCTTTGTCTTCTTTTTGGTTTTTCTCGGTGTTTGGTTATTAGGCATGATGTATAACCTTATCACAGTGTTTATATAATACTATGTATCCCATCCATATCCAATGCAGAGGACATTACTAGCCAATATCTGCATGTTACAGACCACAGGACATTGTACCGTGTGAGGGGCGGGGGGTCCGCTACTCTAGGGCAGAAGGCCAATCAGGATACTTGTTGGCGGGTTGGGGCCAAGAGACGGCATTGGCCTTTTATAAGTAGTGTTAGAAGTACATCAAGTAGTAACGTCTGCCGGCGTTTACAGGAATGCCCCTAGTTTGTACACGGGGATAAACACTTGGCTTGCATGAGGGTTCCTGTTTTGGTAAATCCATTTTTAATTAGGCTGGTGTTATGGTCTACTACCCTCACCGAAGGGACAGAAGGTTTCAATAATGACTTGTGAAAGACCCTGTGAACCCTCCATGTAGCTGGCAAATCAAGTTCATAAGCAAGCAGCTTTACTACACACGTGATGACAAAGGGACCCACATAACGCGGCGCCAGTTTCAAAGACGGAACCTTCAATTTGAGATTTCTAGAAGACAAATATACCTTCTGTCCCACCCTGCAAGGTTCAGATACAGATAGACGCCTCCCACTACACAACTGCATACGGGGCCCCGGTGCTTCCAGGTTCTTCTGTACTTCTTTCCATATGCCCTGCAGCACATCTGTGGCGACATCAGCTGCAGGCACCGGTAACCGTCTCAGAGGCCCCTCCGATGACGCCGACTTTTACTGCGTGCACAGACAGAGCATCCCTTAACAAAGTCGCAGATCTCCCGAGACATGCCTGGCCACCAGTAGTGTCTCGTACAGAGATCCAGAGTCCCCTGAACCCCCGGATGGCCTCCGAGAACAGATGAGTGAGACTCTTCAATGACTAAGACGCAAGGTCTCTGGCACAAACCATCTGCCCTCCGGCACCCCAGAGGGGGCGTCCTGCTGACAACTCCGTAGATGATGAACAAGATCTGATTCTACAGCTGCCACCACCACCCCAGGGGCCAAGATATTCTCGGGAGCCACTGTCTCACTTTCCGGCAAACTGAAACTCTGTGAGAGGGCGTCTGCCTTCACGTTCTTCTCCCCTGGAACATATGTAAAGACGAAATTAAACCTGGCGAAAAACCACGCCCACCTGGCCTGCCGAGCTGTGATTCTCTTAGCATTGGCGAGATATACCAAGTTTTTATGATCAGTATACACGGTAATGGGATGCCTAGCCCCCTCAAGATGGTGACGCCACTCTTCAAGAGACCACTTAATCGCCAATAACTCACGATTACCCACGTCGTAGTTACATTCCGCCGAACTGAACGTCCGCGAGAAGAAGGCACATGGACTATACCCAGGTCTCCCGCTGACTTCCTGAGACAAAACAGCCCCCGCCCCCACCTCAGACGCATCGACCTCAATGAAGAACGGTCGCCTCGCGTCAGGCTGTACAAGCACTGGGGCAGCAGTAAACACCCTTTTGAGATGACTAAAAGCCTCTAGGGCCTCTGGCGACCATCTTACCAAGTCGGCCCCCTCTTGGTACGATCGGTCAGGGGTTGAGCAATAACAAAATAATTCTTAATGAATTTGCGGTAAAAATTTGCGAAACCCAAAAACCGCTGGAGAGCTTTCAGGTTATCTGGTCTGACCCATTGGGAGATTGCTGCCACTTTATCAGACTCCATCTGAATCTCTGTGGGTGAAATCACATAACCAAGGCAAGACACTTGTTTAGTACCAAAAATGCATTTCTCCAACTTGACAAAAAGTTTGCACTCACGCAAACGGGTCAGAACCAACCTCAGGTGCCGCACATGTGAGTCCCAGTCAGTGGAATACACCAGAATGTCATCGCGATATATGACCAAAAATACCCCCAGGAAGTCGTGGAAGACCGCGTTCATAAACCCCTGGAACACCGCGGGGGCATTACAAAGTCCGAAGGGCATGACAAGACATTCAAAATGTCCTAACGGGGTGTTGAATGCGGTCTTCCACTCATCTCCCTCTCAGATGCGAATTAAATTGTAAGCCCCTATTAAGTCCAATTTGGAAAACCAGTGGGCCCCTACCACCTGATTCAATAAATCAGGAATCAGGGGCAAGGAGCACTGGTTCTTCACTGCAATCTTATTCAATGCCCGATAATCCACACAAGGCCTCAATGTCCCATCCTTCTTCTCTACAAAGAAGAGACCTGCCCCGGTAGGGGACCTGGACGGTCTGATATGTTGTTTGGCCAGAGACTCTGAGATATAGGACTTAAGGGCTTGGTGCTCATGCCTAGACAAATTGAAAATGGCTCCCTTAGGGATGGGACTGTCGGGAATCTAATCAATACCACAGTCCCACTCCCTATGGGGAGGCAAAGTCTCAGACAGTTTCTTGGAAAATACATCATGAAAATCAGATAAATACTCCGGAATAAGTATTGTATCTGCTGAACACACGGATATAGTAGCTAAGTGATTGACAGGAGAACCCCCAATGTGTCAGCTCCCGGGTGGACCAATCAAATCAGGGATTGTGCAGTGCCAACCAGGGCATACCAAGCACTACATCAACAGACATCCTTTCCCATTACCAAGAACAACAGATTCTCAGAATGAAGAACCCCCACTGTGAACTGTAGAATGGAAGTCCTCCATTGTACAACCCCTGCAGACAGGGGCAGAATCAATACTAGTGAAGCGGATGGGAATCTTTAACGCCGAGAATTCAGTCATCAGAGGTCTGACAAAACTTAAACTAATCAAATTGGCGGCAGCACCCGAATCAATAAAAGTTTGACCGGACTGAGTGAAATTCTGGAAGCCAACCAGACAAGGCACCACGAACTCAGCGAGGATCGCCTAGGATCTGAAGTGTTCCGTCGGTTCAGACTGATGTTGCAAATGCTTCTGAGGACAGGTCGCTACACGATGTCTGGCTTTCCCACAATGAAGGCAGAGACGATGACTCATCCGGAACCGTTGCTGTTCCTCGGGACTTAGGTGATCCATTTCCATAGGCTCGGCACCAGAAGTTGGCATGGGAGAAGTGGGAGGGGGTCTGCCGGATTCCCTAGCCCTAAGGGGCCTGACGTTCCTCTTTTCTAGATCTCAGCCTCCTGTCAGCTTTGACCGTCAATTCCATCGCATCATTGAGTGTCACGGGAGCGGGATGAGAAATGAGCAGATCCTTGACAGCGTCAGAAAGACCCAACAAAAACACATCTTTAAGGGCGCTATCGTTCCAAGAGGTGTCACCTGCATACTGTCTAAATTTAGAGCAATAGTCCTCTACCCATTGCTGCCCCTGACGTAGAGACATGAGAGACCGCCAACCCCACACGGTCCGGCTCATCAAAAATACCTCCAAGTTCCCGGGAAAAAAAAATCAACTGACTATAGGCAAGCCGAACTCTCGGGTAAGGAGTAGGCCTATGTCTGGGGGGGACCCTGAAGTAAGGACATAATCAATCCCACTTTCTGGGATTCTGAGCCGGATGAGTGGGGCCGCATCCGAAAGTACAATCTACATGCATGCTGGAAAACAAAAAACTTGCTCCTCTCCCCTGAAAATACCTCAGGAAGAGGACACTGGGGCTCAGGAATAGAAGGGGTGGCAGAAACATGCACTAACTCCCGCTGCTCCTGGGCCACCATCCGGACAGGTCTTGGATCATGACCACCAAATCCTGCAACTGACTTGCGAGGGTACTCATGGCCTCCACTGGAGACCAATTTTAATGGCCAGCTGTTATGTTGCGGTATACTACCCTTGATACGCCAGTCCAGGTGCCCTAGATCTCACCCACAACCCCTGTCCTTGCCTGCTTGCCTCCATTCCTGGCTAACCCCAGGCAGGTAACCGGGCGCCGTCCCTACTCTCACTAGGGACCGAAAAAGGGACACTGGCGTACCTGGATGAAAAGGGTAGAATACCGACAGAAAAACAGATGTAAATAACCAACACAAACAATACTAAGCAGAACTGAGGCAGGTGGGAAAACCAGGCGGGCAATAGCAAAGTATAGCAGACGAGATGACAGAAGCAGGAGACCAACAGAGGCAGACTAGCTAGCACACTGAGGGAAACCAATAGCTGGCAGTGATTGCAAGTCTCTGCCCGACCTTAAACAAAAGCCTCCGCCGAGGGGCAGAGAGAGGGAGACAGCGAACTCCCAACAGAACGCAACAAAAGGGAGCTCGTGCACGGCAGCCGCACTCACAGGTGCGCGCGCACGGCGCTGCGTGCCACCAGCACCGCGCTGCCCACGCCGGACAGGCACCCGTGCCCCGGCAGCCGGACAACAAGCCAGGGGGACAACAACCGCCTCATAGTAACAGCTGGTTTACATGCTCTGTTGGCCCCAAGCTGCCTATGCAAAAAACAAGGATCCATATGCAGGCTTCCTTGGATAATAGACACCACATGTAGTAAAGTGTGTGGTCTTTGCTGCCAGAATATTTCCCCTCCGGCCACTGATCTCACAAGCGTCCCCCCACTAATCACTTTTGCACTGCGGTTCAGAGTATCGAATGTATCTGTTACAATGTGCATACAATTTACAATATGTAAGCAGCAGCATACTTACAACACTTGCAAAACCACAGAAAGAGAAGGCAAAAGTTACCAACAGGTTTCCTTTCCGTTGTCTTTCTAGGCATTTTGCACACAACTGTAACGTTAAATTCAGTTCTGGTTCCGCTACGGAACAGATGAAAGGAGGCCTATTGCATTTTCAGATTATCTTCTCTCTACCCTAATGGGATTAAAGTGGTTGTAACTTCTATCACCTGTCCATAGGATAGGTGATAAAAGTCTAATCAATGGGGGTCTTATCGCTGAGACCCCCCGCCCCACTGATCCCAAGGACTGCGGTCCCTATTCTCCCCTTCTCCTTACAGTGGTACTTGCTGCACCTCCTGCAGTGAAGAGGCCCAGTGTTGGTCAACATTGCTTTAAATGATCTGGAGGAGGGAATTGATGGGAAACTGATCAAATTTACTATTGACACAAAGCTAGGAGGGATAGCTAACAATTGGGTAAGAGAGAGCGGATTCAAAAAGATCTAGAAAAGCTTGCACAGTGGTCGGCGACTAACAGAATGCATTTCTCCTTGTTAAATACCAAAGTCCTACATCTGGGCAAGAAAAATGAAAAAAGCACATACAGAATGGGAGGAATTGGGTTAAGCAGCAACACATGTGAAAAAGCCTTGGGTATACTAATAGATCATAGACTGAACATGAGTCAGCAATGTGATGCAGCAGCCAAAAAGGCAAACACAATTCTGGGATGTATTAAGAGAAGCCTAGAGTCTAGATCACGTGAGGTCATTATCTCCCTCTACTCTTCCTTAGTCGAACCTCTTCTGGAATACTGGGTCCAGTTCTGGGCACCCCACTTTATAAAGGACATAGACAAACTGCAGCAAATTCAGAGAAGAGTTACCAAGATGGTGAGCGGTCTGCAAATCATGTCCTATGAGGAACGGTTAAAGGATCTGGGAATGTTTAGAAGAAGAGAGGAGACTTAATAGCTGTCTACAAATATCTGAAGGGCTGTCACAGTGCAGAGGGATCAGCCCTATTCTCATCTGCACAAGGAAAGACTAGAAGCAATGGGATGAAACTGAAAGGGAGGAGACATACATTAGATATTAGACAGTGAGGGGATCAATGAGTGGAACAGGTTGGCACAGGAGGTGGTGAGTTCTACTTCAATGGAAGTCTTCAGAGGCCGGGCAGACATCTGTCTGGGATGACTTCGTGATCCTGCACTGAGAACAATCACAGTTTGCTCTCCTGACTAACACAGTACTAAACCTTTGTTTTCATTATACCGAGTGAAATGAAAAAGTAACGCAATTCCACTATCTTTGGGTGGAGTGTGTTGATGGGGGGTACAAACTGCGGCAGACATGACCTGCAGCCGTGTTCTCCGATGCTCAGAAGGTTTCTTTTTGCTGAACTACTTTTAAAAAGCAAAATTATTTTTGATGAAATCTTAGTTTCTGTCGCCCCCTTGTGGCCACCGTAACTTTTCATCAATGCAGCTGGATGAAGACTGAATGTCCTGCAGCTTCTATTGGTAGCATTTTGCATACTTTTTTCCTGATTTATCTTGTGGGTTAACTTATGTGTTACTTTCTTAGAGTTTTCCAGGGGGGCAATTATAATGGGGCATTGTTACTAAATGGGCCATGAGGGGCATTATCACTGAACGGAGACCTTAAGAGGCAGGGGTATTTTAAGTGAAGAGAATAAAGAAGGTATTACTACTGATTGGGGGCACTAAAACTGGCACTATGTGGAGCCTACGAAGAGCACAAGAAGGAGGTATTATTACTGTGTTTGGAGCCCTGGGTGGTATTATTACTGTGTCCCGCACCCTGGCTGGTATTATTACTGTGTTTGGAGCCCTGGGTGGTAATATTACTGTGTTCGGCGCCCTGGCTGGTATTATTACTGTGTTCGGCGCCCTGGCTGGTATTATTACTGTGTTCGGCGCCCTGGGTGGTACTATTACTGTGTTCGGCGCCCTGGGTGGTACTATTACTGTGTTCGGCGCCCAGGCTGGTATTATTACTGTGTTCGGCACCCTGGCTGGTATTATTACTGTGTTCCGCGCCCTGGCTGGTATTATTACTGTGTTGGGCGCCCTGGCTGGTATTATTACTGTGTTCGGCGCCCTGGCTGGTATTATTACTGTGTTGGGCGCCCTGGCTGGTATTATTACTGTGTTGGGTGCCCTGGTGGTATTATTACTGTGTTGGGCGCCCTGGCTGGTATTATTACTGTCTTGGGCGCCCTGGCTGGTATTATTACTGTGTTCGGCACCCTGGGTGGTATTATTACGGTGTTCGGCACCCTGGTGGTATTATTACTGTGTTGGGTGCCCTGGTGGTATTATTACTGTGTTGGGCGCCCTGGCTGGTATTATTACTGTCTTGGGCGCCCTGGCTGGTATTATTACTGTGTTTGGCACCCTGGGTGGTATTATTACGGTGTTCGGCACCCTGGTGGTATTATTACGGTGTTATGTACCCTGGCTGGTATTATTACTGTGTTCGGCGCCCAGGGTGGTATTATTACTGTGTTCGGCGCCCTGGGTGGTATTATTACTGTGTTCGGCGCCCTGGGTGGTATTATTACTGTGTTCGGCGCCCTGGGTGGTATTATTACTGTGTTCGGCACCCTGGGTGGTATTATTACTGTGTTCTGCACCCTGGCTGGTATTATTACTGTGTTCGGCGCCCAGGGTGGTATTATTACTGTGTTCGGCGCCCTGGGTGGTATTATTACTGTGTTCGGCGCCCTGGGTGGTATTATTACTGTGTTCGGCGCCCTGGGTGGTATTATTACTGTGTCCCGCACCCTGGCTGGTATTATTACTGTGTTCGGCACCCTGGCTGGTATTATTACTGTGTTCGGCGCCCAGGGTGGTATTATTACTGTGTTCGGCGCCCTGGCTGGTATTTTTACTGTGGTCGGCGCCCTGGGTGGTATTATTACTGTGTTCCGCACCCTGGGTAGTATTATTACTGTGTTCGGCGCCCTGGGTAGTATTATTACTGTGTTCGGCGCCATGGCTGGTATTATTAGTGTGTTCTGCACATTGGGTGCTATTATTACTGTGTTTGGCGCCCAGGGTGGTATTATTACTGTGTTTGGCGCCCTGGCTGGTATTTTTACTGTGGTCGGCGCCCTGGGTGGTATTATTACTGTGTTCCGCACCCTGGCTGGTATTATTACTGTGTTCGGCACCCTGGCTGGTATTATTACTGTGTTCGGCGCCATGGCTGGTATTATTAGTGTGTTCTGCACATTGGGTGCTATTATTACTGTGTTCGGCGCCCAGGGTGGTATTATTACTGTGTTCGGCGCCCTGGGTGGTATTATTACTGTGTTCGGCGCCCTGGGTGGTATTATTACTGTGTTCGGCGCCCAGGGTGGTATTATTACTGTGTTCGGCGCCCTGGGTGGTATTATTACTGTGTTCGGCGCCCTGGTGGTATTATTACTGTGTCCCGCACCCTAGCTGGTATTATTACTGTGTTCGGCGCCCTGGCTGGTATTTTTACTGTGGTCGGCGCCCTGGGTGGTATTATTACTGTGTTCGGCGCCCTGGGTGGTATTATTACTGTGTTCGGCGTCCTGGGTGGTATTATTACTGTGTCCCGCACCCTGGCTGGTATTATTACTGTGTTCGGCGCCCTGGCTGGTATTATTACTGTGTTCGGCGCCCAGGGTGGTATTATTACTGTGTTCGGCGCCCTGGCTGGTATTTTTACTGTGGTCGGCGCCCTGGCTGGTATTATTACTGTGTTCCGCACCCTGGGTAGTATTATTACTGTGTTCGGCGCCCTGGGTAGTATTATTACTGTGTTCGGCGCCATGGCTGGTATTATTAGTGTGTTCTGCACATTGGGTGCTATTATTACTGTGTTCGGCGCCCAGGGTGGTATTATTACTGTGTTCGGCGCCCTGGCTGGTATTTTTACTGTGGTCGGCGCCCTGGGTGGTATTATTACTGTGTTCCGCACCCTGGCTGGTATTATTACTGTGTTCGGCACCCTGGGTAGTATTATTACTGTGTTCGGCGCCATGGCTGGTATTATTAGTGTGTTCTGCACATTGGGTGCTATTATTACTGTGTTCGGCGCCCAGGGTGGTATTATTACTGTGTTCGGCGCCCTGGGTGGTATTATTACTGTGTTCGGCGCCCTGGGTGGTATTATTACTGTGTTCGGCGCCCTGGGTGGTATTATTACTGTGTTCTGCACCCTGGCTGGTATTATTACTGTGTTCGGCGCCCAGGGTGGTATTATTACTGTGTTCGGCGCCCTGGGTGGTATTATTACTGTGTTCGGCGCCCTGGGTGGTATTATTACTGTGTTCGGCGCCCTGGGTGGTATTATTACTGTGTCCCGCACCCTGGCTGGTATTATTACTGTGTTCGGCACCCTGGCTGGTATTATTACTGTGTTCGGCGCCCAGGGTGGTATTATTACTGTGTTCGGCGCCCTGGCTGGTATTTTTACTGTGGTCGGCGCCCTGGGTGGTATTATTACTGTGTTCCGCACCCTGGGTAGTATTATTACTGTGTTCGGCGCCCTGGGTAGTATTATTACTGTGTTCGGCGCCATGGCTGGTATTATTAGTGTGTTCTGCACATTGGGTGCTATTATTACTGTGTTTGGCGCCCAGGGTGGTATTATTACTGTGTTTGGCGCCCTGGCTGGTATTTTTACTGTGGTCGGCGCCCTGGGTGGTATTATTACTGTGTTCCGCACCCTGGCTGGTATTATTACTGTGTTCGGCACCCTGGGTAGTATTATTACTGTGTTCGGCGCCATGGCTGGTATTATTAGTGTGTTCTGCACATTGGGTGCTATTATTACTGTGTTCGGCGCCCAGGGTGGTATTATTACTGTGTTCGGCGCCCTGGGTGGTATTATTACTGTGTTCGGCGCCCTGGGTGGTATTATTACTGTGTTCGGCGCCCAGGGTGGTATTATTACTGTGTTCGGCGCCCTGGGTGGTATTATTACTGTGTTCGGCGCCCTGGTGGTATTATTACTGTGTCCCGCACCCTAGCTGGTATTATTACTGTGTTCGGCGCCCTGGCTGGTATTTTTACTGTGGTCGGCGCCCTGGGTGGTATTATTACTGTGTTCGGCGCCCTGGGTGGTATTATTACTGTGTTCGGCGTCCTGGGTGGTATTATTACTGTGTCCCGCACCCTGGCTGGTATTATTACTGTGTTCGGCGCCCTGGCTGGTATTATTACTGTGTTCGGCGCCCAGGGTGGTATTATTACTGTGTTCGGCGCCCTGGCTGGTATTTTTACTGTGGTCGGCGCCCTGGCTGGTATTATTACTGTGTTCCGCACCCTGGGTAGTATTATTACTGTGTTCGGCGCCCTGGGTAGTATTATTACTGTGTTCGGCGCCATGGCTGGTATTATTAGTGTGTTCTGCACATTTGGTGCTATTATTACTGTGTTCGGCGCCCAGGGTGGTATTATTACTGTGTTCGGCGCCCTGGCTGGTATTTTTACTGTGGTCGGCGCCCTGGGTGGTATTATTACTGTGTTCCGCACCCTGGCTGGTATTATTACTGTGTTCGGCACCCTGGGTAGTATTATTACTGTGTTCGGCGCCATGGCTGGTATTATTAGTGTGTTCTGCACATTGGGTGCTATTATTACTGTGTTCGGCGCCCAGGGTGGTATTATTACTGTGTTCGGCGCCCTGGCTGGTATTATTACTGTGTTTGGCGCCCTGGTGGTATTATTACTGTGTTCGGCGCCCTGGGTGGTATTATTACTGTGTTCGGCGCCCTGGGTGGTATTATTACTGTGTTCGGCGCCCTGGGTGGTATTATTACTGTGTTCGGCGCCCTGGTGGTATTATTACTGTGTCCCGCACCCTGGCTGGTATTATTACTGTGTTCGGCGCCCTGGCTGGTATTATTACTGTCTTGGGCGCCCTGGCTGGTATTTTTACTGTGGTCGGCGCCCTGGGTGGTATTATTACTGTGTTCCGCACCCTGGGTAGTATTATTACTGTGTTGGGCGCCCTGGGTGGTATTATTACTGTGTTCCGCACCCTGGGTAGTAGTATTACTGTGTTCTGCGCCCTGGGTGGTATTATTACTGTGTTCGGTGCCCAGGGTGGTATTATTACTGTGTTCGGTGCCCTGGCGGTATTATTACTGTGTTCGGCGCCCTGGGTGGTATTATTACTGTGTTCGGCGCCCTGGGTGGTATTATTACTGTGTTCGGCGCTCTGGCTGGTATTATTACTGTGTTCGGCGCCCTGGCTGGTATTATTACTGTGTTCGGCGCCCTGGGTGGTATTATTACTGTGTTCGGCGCCCTGGGTGGTATTATTACTGTGTTCGGCGCCCTGGTGGTATTATTACTGTGTTGGGCGCCCTGGCTGGTATTATTACTGTGTTGGGCGCCCTGGTGGTATTATTACTGTGTTCGGCGCCCTGGGTGGTATTATTACTGTGTTCGGCGCCCTGGGTGGTATTATTACTGTGTTCCGCACCCTGGGTGGTATTATTACTGTGTCCCGCACCCTGGCTGGTATTATTACTGTGTTGGGCGCCCTGGTGGTATTATTACTGTGTTGGGCGCCCTGGCTGGTATTATTACTGTGTTCGGCGCCCTGGTGGTATTATTACTGTGTTGGGCGCCCTGGTGGTATTATTACTGTGTTGGGCGTCCTGGCTGGTATTATTACTGTGTTCGGCGCCCTGGTGGTATTATTACTGTGTTCGGCGCCCTGGCTGGTATTATTACTGTGTTCGGCGCCCTGGCTGGTATTATTACTGTGTTCGGCGCCCTGGGTGGTATTATTACTGTGTTGGGCGCCCTGGTGGTATTATTACTGTGTTCGGCGCCCTGGTGGTATTATTACTGTGTTGGGCGCCCTGGCTGGTATTATTACTGTGTTCGGCGCCCTGGCTGGTATTATTACTGTGTTCGGCGCCCTGGCTGGTATTATTACTGTGTTCGGCGCCCTGGCTGGTATTATTACTGTGTTCGGCGCCCTGGTGGTATTATTACTGTGTTGGGCGCCCTGGTGGTATTATTACTGTGTTGGGCGCCCTGGCTGGTATTATTACTGTGTTCGGCGCCCTGGTGGTATTATTACTGTGTTCGGCGCCCTGGCTGGTATTATTACTGTGTTCGGCGCCCTGGCTGGTATTATTACTGTGTTCGGCGCCCTGGGTGGTATTATTACTGTGTTCGGCGCCCTGGCTGGTATTATTACTGTGTTCGGCGCCCTGGGTGGTATTATTACTGTGTTCGGCGCCCTGGGTGGTATTATTACTGTGTTCGGCGTCCTGGCTGAGCCGCGGGTGAACGGCTAGTTGGTCTGCTGATGCTTTGTTTTCAGATCTAGTTATTTAGGGGACGTTTTTGCTAAGATGCACTTTTTTGAACATGAGGATAGAATAAGAGAGATAGAATACGGAGATCCGCGCCGACCGTCCGTACGGAGATCCGCTCCGACCGTCCGTACGGAGATCCCGGCCAACCGTCCGTACGGAGATCCCGGCCAACCGTCCGTACGGAGATCCCGGCCAACCGTCCGTACTTAGATCCACGCCGACCGTCCGTGCAGGTCTACGCTGCCCATTCTGAGGACATAGTAAGTTCTGGCAGACAGCCGGATTCCAGCAGCGAGTCTGTTATTTGTAATAGCTGCTGCGAAGCCACATACTGGTTGGTATCTCAGGTTTAGGCCTCCTTCCCACGAACGGATTTCCGCCGCGTAATTCGCGGCGAAAATCCGCTGCGTTGCCCGCAGCTATTAGGTTCTATTGAACCTAATAGCACAATGCTCACGATGCGTAATTCCACCGCGGAATTACGCACCGCGATTTCTCCCGTCCTCACCCGCAGCATGCTCTATTTTCTGCGGGTGAGGACGGGCTGTACGCACTGACGGCTTCCATTGCAGTCAATGGAAGCCGTCCATTCACGCTATCTCCCGCTGTAACCAGCGGGAGATAGCGTGAAAAAACGCTTTCCCGCCCACCGCCGAGCGTCATATGACGCCAAATGACGCGGTCCGGCCGCGTCACGTGACACGGCCGGCCGTGCACGTGACACGGCTGGTGACGCGAGGGCGGTGGGCGGTGACGGGCGGTGACGCGCGGCGGTGGGCGGGGAAGCGATTTCACGCTATCTCCCGCAGGTAAGTATAGGGGCTCTGGGGGGCGCCGTGACGGGCTTCGCAGCGGAATATTACGCTGCGGAGCCCGTCACGCTCGTGGGAAGGAGGCCTTAAGGTGGCTTCTGACGAGTCGATCCCGTAAGTTGCACCCCCTCCGAAAGGTGATTAGTGGCGACGAGGGTAGTAAGTCACTAATGTCCTCGTTGTCTTTTAGGATGTCCCAAAAACTGCTCAAAATCCCTCTGACTGCAGAGGACCCAGTGCCGTAGGTTCCAATAGTCCTGGTAAGGTTATTGTTTTCTTTTCCACGAGATTGCAATAACTCACTAGCTGCGTAGTTGTAGGCCTCAGAGATTATAGTCTCTGGGTAACCTCTTTGTATGAACCTAGATGATAATTTATTCGCTTCTGCTGCAAATTCACTTTCTGAAGAACAATTTCGGCGAATGCGCAGATATTGACCTTTTGGGATCCCTCTGCGAAGCGGATATGGGTGATAACTATCCCAGGTCAAAAGGGAGTTTGTTGCCATAGACTTGCGAAATGTAGTTGTAGATAAGGTACCATCTTGTTCTTTGGAAATTCTTAGATCGAGAAAAGGAATTGTTTTCTCGTCACATTCAGCTGTAAAATGTAAGTTGAGATTATTGATGTTTAATTTCTCTACAAAATTACCGAAGTTGTTTTTCGTACCTGACCAGAGGATAAAGATACCATCTATGTATCTTGCCCATAAGATGATGTTGTTGGTAAATAGATGATTTTCCTCGGTGAAGACGTGTCTCTCCTCCCACCAGCCCAGGAGCAAGTTGGCATAGGATGGGGCACATGGTGTCCCCATCGCGGTGCCCCTGAGCTGGTGGAAGAAGACACCCTGGAAAAGGAAGTAGTTATGGGTAAGAATAAACCCTAGTAGTTCTTGAACAAACTGATTATGTTCGTAGTACTGGTGGCCTTTCTGATTCAAGAAATATTCAGTAGCTCTCAAGCCCAAATGGTGAGGAATGGAACTATAGAGGCTCTCGACATCCATGTATGACCTATGTATGTTTCCTGATTACTGTATTGTCAGTGTCTTCTATGTGAGTGAATATGATGTGTATTGCAGAGCTGCAGCACTGAATGGGTTACTGTCTGGGTTATGTCTGGAAAATGTACTTTGTTGTATGTCATGTGATATATATATATATGTGTGTGTGTGTTCGCAAGGTGCATGAGAGGGTCTGTCTTTCTAGCAGTGACCGCAAGGGAAGCCTGTCTGCACATGGACACCTTCAGTCTGTGTGTAGGTAAGATGGAAGAAGCTGAGCGGATGGTGTGTGTCCTGCGTCCCTTCTACTCAGACCCCATCACTAAGGAGCAAGAGAAGAGCCGCTAGTCTGTCAGAGCCGCCGTGCAGCGCTGAGTGCATGTTCTAGCCCGTGAGTGTGTCCCGTAGAGAGTGAGAAGAAGAGTCGCTGGGAGCAGAGACCCGCAGATAACTGGGCCTGTGAATCCTTCTGTCCTCCTGTGATTCCTCCCGGTCCCACCATAAGTCCTCCGGCACCAGTGTCCTCACGGGAGATGGAAAACAGTCCATAATAATTTACAAGTTTGTTCAAGTTCTTCAAGTAAACGGCTTTACCGCCCGTTCCCTGTTCAGCCTTTAAAAGTTACCTCTGTGTGTGTGGACTCTTTATTACGTCTTCTGGAATTCACCGCAGAGGCCGGAGTGGTGGCGTCACCCGTGACAAAGACTAAGGTAAATCGCAGTTGGGTTACCCCCATTTATAGCCTGTCCTCGGCCCCTTGGATAGATCCCTAGTTACCCTCCGGGTGGAAGATGATAGAGCCCCGTGACAAGGCCCAAACTCTACCCCGCTGTCTCCTAGCCCAGGCCCACTCCTTGGACGATGCACACCTCACAAGGAATTGGGAAAGTCGACTACAGTCTGCGGACGTCTCTGACAGCATTACATTGTTCTACGGCGGGAAATAACTTACTTTGCTGAAATACCACCTTGTAGACGTGTAAACAGAAGCAACGGGGTTCATACCGTATCCTAAGGCACAAAATCCTGAAGAGTGGACTTGACTGATTCTGGACAATGCCGCCTCATCTAACAGGCCTCACGCAGTTTAGTTTCATCATGGGGTTATTAGAGGCTGCTGGCGGTCTTGGACCCCCATCACACAAATCTAGTCTGTACAAAAGTACCTTTAGGCTTTTTAATCAGAGCTACTCAAGGCTGGTGGGTGAAAACTCCTTCCAAAGTGACGCTAGAGGTCCCACCAGGCTGCAGGCGTGCTTCAGATAATGTATATATCTATCGGGGCAAATTTCACGTTTCTATGACACCGGAAAGTGAAAAAATTACATTCCGCACGTAAAATTTCGATGCCAATTCTTTTGCGCATAGAATTGAATAATCGAGTTGGGACCCATTAGCTTTTTCCTATTTATGACATAATCAATGCTCATGCCAAATTTCACGTTTCTATGACATTGGGAAGTGAGAGAATTAGATTCCGTACGTAAAATTTGGACGCTAATTCTTTTGCGCATAGAATTGAATAATCGAGTTGGAACCCAATTACTTTTCCTATTTTGGAGATAATCTATGCTTGTGCCAAATGTCATGTTTCTACGACATCGGGAAGTTGGAGAACTTTTGGCGAGTCAGTGAGTGAGTGAGTGAGTGAGTCAGTGAGTGAATGAGTGAGTCAGTCAGTGAGTCAGTGAGGGCTATATATATAGATAATCGGCGCCGATACAATGTTATCTTATATCAGTGAATGTATGTCACTCAGCTCTGCTATTATCCACATGACAGACTAACACTTGGAACAGTTTTTACAGAACTTTAATATTGATGACCTCTCAATGGATTGGCCCATCCATATCACATCAGTGGGGGTTTGACTCCCGGCACCCCCACTGATCAGCGGATTAAGGGGGTCACGGTACTACGGTCTCTTCATTGTTTACACGACACCCTGCTGGACACTTCCCAGCGGCTTTACTGAATATTACAGCTTACTGCAGGCTCATTCAAGTGAAGAGGACTGAGCTGCAATACCAGACACAACCACTATCAAATGTACAGCACTGTGGCTGGTACACAACAAAGAGGCCGTGGCACTTAGTCCGCATATTAAAGGTCACTATATAGGATATGTCATCAAGGATATATAATGATAGCAACAGGTGAAAAGGAAGCAACACGAAGATAAAGTGCGCATAATCCAAAAATATACAATACGAACAAAAAACATCTACATTAAAAACAAATCATGTGATTCCTAAGTAACATATGATGTAACACGGGGCACGCAGACATAAAAGAATCAGCCCAAGAATTAGCAGACAGGAGAATAAACGACAAATCACTGCATAATAAACACATCCAACGCTGCTCGGGAGGAGAAACACGAAGTCTCTGAATACATATATATACACATCGGGGCTGCTGTAGAGCAAGGTATGTAGAGGGAAAGAATTGTGGCCTGGGACAGAGCTTGTCCAGCTGTAGACTATCCTTAGAACCTCAGCGGGGGTCTACCATCCGGGACCCCCTCTGATCAGCTGCTCTGATGTGCTGGTTTATGCAGGCAGCTCCTCTCCCCCCGCAGAGGCCGGTTGTGGTATTACATCTTCATTTCAATAGGAATGTTGCCTGTAAAACCAAGTCTGGCCACTACAGTAGGAACAGCACTGCATGCGGAAATTGGCTCAATGTAAGAGAGAACTAACCTAGCTGACTGGTGGGGGTCCTTGGCAGCAGACCCCAATGATCTACTATTAATTGGACAACCTTAAGGCCTCATAGCCACGGATGGATTTGATTTGCTGAATCTGCAATTGGCACCCGCGCAGGAGATCCACTGTACTAGTCGCCCATAGGAAAGCATGGAGTTTCCTCGGCTCCACACACATGTGGACTTGATTTGCGGATTCCGCGTGCAGAAAATAGATCACAGCATGCTCCATTTTACCACGGATTCCGCGCGGACAGGGGCCACTGATCTCTGTGAGAACGAGCGATCCGCAATTCAATTACAGATGCATTGTGGATTTGTAGGCAGATACCAAGCGGGGGGGGGGGGGGGGCACTTTGGGCTTGCGATTTTTTTCTGTGCAGACAATCCGCTGTACATCCGCACGGAAAAATGATCGAAACCGCGATCGCCGGCAAGCACTGAAAAATCATTTCCGCACTGACTTGCCGGTCTTCCGCTGCGGAAATCCGTGTGTGCCGTGTGCATGGGGCCTAACAAGGTCAGACTATTGGGGGAGGGGGAGTCACAGCGAGCACAACCCCGGAGGAAGCTGCTATCAGCACGGGTACACGCGACTAAGGCGGTGTCCCCACGGGGAATCTCCCAGTGCCAGTTCTGTCCAATTCCAAGCCAACTCGCATGGAAATAGAAGCCATCATTCTCTTGCAGCGTCAGTCTGCGTCTTCAGGCGGGAATAGTAGATGCACCCTGCACTGTCCGAGACGCTCAGACGCGACCTGCCACTGGCCGAGTACGGCCTGATCACCGGCGTGAGAGGAGGGGTTAGGTGGCCACACCTACCTCGTATCTGTTGCCACTCGTAGAAGCCGTTCTGAAGACCTCCTCGTAGTCAGCACCGGCGGCCACATTCCCCAGGCTTCCCTCACTCTGCAGAGAAACACAAAGTTACTGCTTCACTTCAGCGTCTTCTGTTCAATACGAACTACAACAGTAACATTATACGGCTGAGGCCGGGCTGGAATTGCGTATTACGCGCGAGATGCACGTGTGTATGGTACGCCGCAATTCGTGGACAAATACACAGATTTATGCAGCTTCGCTCACACTGCGTGTATGCACTGTGTATTACGCCAGCGCATAATAGAACGCTGCATGTTCTACGTACGCACACGGAGCCCATTGTCCTCTATGGGTGCGCAATCATCGCGGTCAGGCGCAGTTACATCGTATACAGTGCGGGAAAGTTAAACAAAAACAGTCAGACTGCCATATGGGGCGATGGGCCGGCGCACTGCCAGCTCCATGGCGCTATAGGCTGCAGTCACACCTGCCTTGGGCCTCGGTTCAGGGTTTCCGTCTCTCTGCTTGGTTTTCAGAGGGGCGAATCTGATCCGTTCTTTCCCCAATTAAAGTCTTCCGTTCTGTCAGGTTTCCAATTTTTTTGAACAGAAAAATAGTGCCGTCTGCAGCGTTCTTATTCTATTCCCAAAAACTAAATCTGACTGAAAGCAAACAGAAGGCCGGCGTGGGGGAGCAGCTTACATGCTGGCGCTCATAGCGATCATGATCGGTCACCACTGGCTCCCAGCGATGCATTCGGGAGCTACCAATGGATTGCCTTGACAACCGCAGGCCTAATCAAGGTATCGCTGAGACCGCAACGACCCACATCGTGAGAGGTTAGAATAAACTGGATGAAAACAATTGTTTGTACCTCAAAATGTTATAAAATAATAACCGCTAAACACGATCGACAAACAATAAGGTTATGGAGGTAAACAGGCGGCAACACAAAACAACACAAAGCGACAGAAAACAACACAAAGCGACACAAAGAACACAAAACACAAAACAACACAAAACACAAAACAACACAAAGCAACACAAAGCGACACAAAACACAAAGCAACACAAAACAACACAAAACACAAAGCAACACAAAGCGACACAAAACAACATAAAACAACACAAAGCAACACAAAACAACACAAAAACACAAAGCAACACAAAACAACACAAAGCAACACAAAACAACATAAAGCAACACAAAGCAACACAAAACAACACAAAAACACAAAGCAACACAAAACACAAAGCAACACAAAACAACACAAAGCAACACAAAACAACACAAAAACACAAAGCAACACAAAACAACACAAAACAACACAAAGCAACACAAAACAACACAAAACAACACAAAGCAACACAAAGCAACACAAAACAACACAAAGCAACACAAAACAACACAAAGCAACACAAAACAACACAAAAACACAAAGCAACACAAAACACAAAGCAACACAAAACAACACAAAGCAACACAAAACAACACAAAGCGACACAAAGCGACACAAAGCGACACAAAACGACACAAAGCGACACAAAACGACACAAAGCGACACAAAACGACACAAAGCAACACAAAACGACACAAAGCGACACAAAACGACACAAAGCGACACAAAGCGACACAAAACGACACAAAGCGACACAAAGCGACACAAAACGACACAAAGCGACACAAAACGACACAAAGCGACACAAAACGACACAAAGCGACACAAAACGACACAAAGCAACACAAAACAACATAAAACAACACAAAGCAACACAAAGCGACACAAAATGACACAAAGCAACATAAAATAACACAAAACAACACAAAGCAACACAAAACGACACAAAGCGACACAAAACGACACAAAGCGACACAAAGCGACACAAAACGACACAAAGCAACACAAAACGACACAAAGCGACACAAAACGACACAAAACGACACAAAGCAACACAAAGCAACACAAAGCAACACAAAACAACATAAAACAACACAAAGCAACACAAAGCGACACAAAACGACACAAAGCAACACAAAACAACACAAAGCAACACAAAACACAAAGCAACACAAAACATAAAACAACACAAAGCAACACAAAACGACACAAAGCGACACAAAACAACACAAAGCAACACAAAACAACACAAAAACACAAAGCAACACAAAACAACACAAAGCAACACAAAACAACATAAAGCAACACAAAGCAACACAAGACAACACAAAAACACAAAGCAACACAAAACAACACAAAGCAACACAAAACAACACAAAGCAACACAAAACAACACAAAACAACACAAAGCAACACAAAGCAACATAAAACAACACAAAGCAACACAAAACAACACAAAAACACAAAGCAACACAAAACACAAAGCAACACAAAACAACACAAAGCAACACAAAACAACACAAAGCAACACAAAGCGACACAAAGCGACACAAAGCGACACAAAACGACACAAAGCGACACAAAACGACACAAAGCGACACAAAGCGACACAAAACAACACAAAACGACACATAGCGACACAAAGCGACACAAAACGACACAAAGCGACACAAAGCGACACAAAACGACACAAAGCGACACAAAGCGACACAAAACGACACAAAGCAACACAAAACAACATAAAACAACACAAAGCAACACAAAGCGACACAAAATGACACAAAGCAACATAAAACAACACAAAACAACACAAAGCAACACAAAACGACACAAAGCGACACAAAGCAACACAAAACGACACAAAGCAACACAAAACGACACAAAGCGACACAAAACGACACAAAGCAACACAAAACAACATAAAACAACACAAAGCAACACAAAGCGACACAAAACGACACAAAGCAACACAAAACAACACAAAACAACACAAAGCAACACAAAACATAAAACAACACAAAGCAACACAAAACGACACAAAGCGACACAAAACAACACAAAGCAACACAAAACGACACAAAACAACACAAAGCAACACAAAACACAAAGCAACACAAAACATAAAACAACACAAAGCAACACAAAACGACACAAAGCGACACAAAACAACACAAAACAACACAAAACGACACAAAGCGACACAAAACGACACAAAGCGACACAAAACAACACAAAGCAACACAAAACAACACAAAGCAACACAAAGGACACAAAACAACACAAAGCGACACAAAGCGACACAAAGCGACACAAAGCGACACAAAGCAACACAAAACAACACAAAGCGACACAAAGCGACACAAAACGACACAAAACGACACAAAGCAACACAAAGCGACACAAAACGACACAAAGCGACACAAAGCGACACAAAGCGACACAAAGCGACACAAAGCAACACAAAACAACACAAAGCGACACAAAACGACACAAAGCAACACAAAACGACACAAAGCAACACAAAACACAAAGCAACACAAAACAACCGAAAACAACACAAAGCAACACAAAACAACACAAAGCGACACAAAGCGACACAAAGCGACACAAAGCGACACAAAACAACACAAAGCGACACAAAGCGACACAAAGCGACACAAAACGACACAAAGCGACACAAAACGACACAAAGCGACACAAAACAACACAAAGCAACACAAAGCGACACAAAACAACACAAAGCGACACAAAACGACACAAAACAACACAAAGCGACACAAAGCGACACAAAGCGACACAAAACAACACAAAGCAACACAAAACAACACATAGCAACACAAAACAACACAAAGCAACACAAAGCAACACAAAACAACACAAAACAACACAAAGCAACACAAAGCGACACAAAGCGACACAAAGCGACACAAAGCGACACAAAACGACACAAAGCAACACAAAACAACACAAAGCAACACAAAACAACACAAAGCAACACAAAGCGACACAAAACGACACAAAGCAACACAAAACACAAAGCAACACAAAACAACACAAAACAACACAAAGTGACACAAAGCAACACAAAGCGACACAAAGCAACACAAAACAACACAAAACAACATAAAGCGACACAAAGCGACACAAAACGACACAAAACGACACAAAGTGACACAAAGCAACACAAAACAACACAAAGCGACACAAAGCGACACAAAGTGACACAAAACGACACAAAGCGACACAAAGCAACACAAAACAACACAAAGCAACACAAAACAACACAAAGCAACACAAAGCAACACAAAACAACACAAAGCGACACAAAACAACACAAAGCAACACAAACCAACACAAAGCAACACAAAGCGACACAAAACAACACAAAGCGACACAAAACAACACAAAGCAACACAAAGCGACACAAAACAACACAAAGCAACACAAAGCAACACAAAGCAACACAAAGCGACACAAAACAACACAAAGCAACACAAAGCGACACAAAACAACACAAAACAACACAAAACAACATAAAACAACACAAAACAACATAAAGCGACACAAAGCGACACAAAACGACACAAAACGACACAAAGTGACACAAAGCAACACAAAGCGACACAAAACAACACAAAACAACACAAAGCAACACAAAACAACACAAAGCAACACAAAACTACACAAAACAACACAAAGCAACACAAAACAACACAAAGCGACACAAAACAACACAAAGCAACACAAAGCAACACAAAACAACACAAAACAACACAAAGCAACACAAAACAACACAAAACGACACAAAACAACACAAAGCAACACAAAGCGACACAAAACAACACAAAACAACACAAAACAACACAAAGCGACACAAAGCGACACAAAGCGACACAAAGCGACACAAAACAACACAAAGCAACACAAAGCGACACAAAGCAACACAAAGCGACACAAAACAACATAAAGCGACACAAAGCGACACAAAGTGACACAAAACGACACAAAACGACACAAAGCAACACAAAGCAACACAAAGCAACACAAAACAACACAAAGCAACACAAAACAACACAAAGCAACACAAAACAACACAAAACAACATAAAGCGACACAAAGCGACACAAAGTGACACAAAACGACACAAAACGACACAAAGCAACACAAAGCAACACAAAGCAACACAAAACAACACAAAGCAACACAAAACAACACAAAGCAACACAAAACAACACAAAGCGACACAAAGCGACACAAAACAACACAAAGCAACACAAAACAACACAAAGCAACACAAAACAACACAAAGCAACACAAAGCGACACAAAACAACACAAAGCAACACAAAGCGACACAAAACGACACAAAACGACACAAAGCAACACAAAACAACACAAAACAACACAAAGCAACACAAAACAACACAAAGCAACACAAAACAACACAAAACAACACAAAGCAACACAAAACAACACAAAACAACACAAAGCAACACAAAGCGACACAAAACAACACAAAGCAACACAAAGCGACACAAAACAACACAAAACAACACAAAGCAACACAAAGCGACACAAAGCGACACAAAGCGACACAAAGCGACACAAAGCAACACAAAGCAACACAAAGCAACACAGAGCAACACAAAACAACACAAAACAACACAAAGCAACACAAAGCAACACAAAGCGACACAAAGCAACACAAAGCGACACAAAACAACACAAAACAACACAAAGCAACACAAAACGACACAAAACGACACAAAACAACACAAAGCAACACAAAGCAACACAAAGCAACACAAAGCGACACAAAACAACACAAAACAACACAAAGCAACACAAAACGACACAAAACGACACAAAACAACACAAAGCAACACAAAACAACACAAAGCAACACAAAGCGACACAAAACACAAAGCAACACAAAGCAACTTTTCAATTTTTTGCCACAAAGTTATTAGTTTTTGAAAGTGGGGATGAAAGAAAGAAACCACAAAAAAACTAAAAAGCGCTGCAGTGAAAAAAGGGTTAAGGTGCAAAATAAGCCAGAGTGGAGAGAGAAGCTCCATACACACCCCTTTAATAGATAAAAGGTCACGTTTAATCACACTATAACCCCTAGAGGCCCGATCAAATACCCAATGACATCCTACCAGTTTGGAGCGGCGGGGGCGTCCTTCTCAGGGCAGTCAGCCTGTTAGGGAGGATATCATTAGGTATTTGATAGGGCCTGTAGGGCTTTTAGTGTACGATTAACCCCTTCAGGACAGCATGTTTTACCCACGTGGCGCTTTCACTGCTCTTTTTTTTGCACTATTTTCTTCTTAAAAATTATTTTTGCTGAATTTTTTTCAGGACACATAGGAATATTTTTAATATGTTTTTACACTGAATTTTACACCGTTAGTCTGGCTAGTAGTGATATGAAGCAGGGTCAGTATGAGACCTGCTGTAGACCTTCCATCGCCTGCTCCTCCTCCCGCCTCTCATCTATCCCAGCGGCTGCAGTAATGGCCGTCCCTCCGCCCTCGCGTGGAACACAAGGCCTTAATAACGGTTCTAAGTATATGCAGTATTAAAAATGAAATGTAATGTGATAAACAGACTTAGGTGGAGCGGATGCCGCGGAGTATAAGAAGGCCTGTGTGGCGCCCTCCTGTGACCAGGAGGAGTATCTGCACCCCAACCTTCAGTACTGCTCATCTGATGGACTAAGACAGGACTCCATGAGGAACAGCATCGGGATTGTCTGCCTTCTTCTGGACAACAGGCTGAACTGGGTGGTCTGCCTTCAGCCCAACATACAGAATGCCCACCCAGATAGTGTGTAACGGCCGACACAACATCCAGGGCAGCTTTAGTCAGCGACACAAAACACAAAGCAACACAAAACAACACAAAACACAAAGCAACACAAAGCGACACAAAACAACATAAAACAACACAAAGCAACACAAAACAACACAAAAACACAAAGCAACACAAAACAACACAAAGCAACACAAAACAACATAAAGCAACACAAAGCAACACAAAACAACACAAAAACACAAAGCAACACAAAACACAAAGCAACACAAAACAACACAAAGCAACACAAAACAACACAAAAACACAAAGCAACACAAAACAACACAAAACAACACAAAGCAACACAAAACAACACAAAACAACACAAAGCAACACAAAGCAACACAAAACAACACAAAGCAACACAAAACAACACAAAGCAACACAAAACAACACAAAAACACAAAGCAACACAAAACACAAAGCAACACAAAACAACACAAAGCAACACAAAACAACACAAAGCGACACAAAGCGACACAAAGCGACACAAAACGACACAAAGCGACACAAAACGACACAAAGCGACACAAAACGACACAAAGCAACACAAAACGACACAAAGCGACACAAAACGACACAAAGCGACACAAAGCGACACAAAACGACACAAAGCGACACAAAGCGACACAAAACGACACAAAGCGACACAAAACGACACAAAGCGACACAAAACGACACAAAGCGACACAAAACGACACAAAGCAACACAAAACAACATAAAACAACACAAAGCAACACAAAGCGACACAAAATGACACAAAGCAACATAAAATAACACAAAACAACACAAAGCAACACAAAACGACACAAAGCGACACAAAACGACACAAAGCGACACAAAGCGACACAAAACGACACAAAGCAACACAAAACGACACAAAGCGACACAAAACGACACAAAACGACACAAAGCAACACAAAGCAACACAAAGCAACACAAAACAACATAAAACAACACAAAGCAACACAAAGCGACACAAAACGACACAAAGCAACACAAAACAACACAAAGCAACACAAAACACAAAGCAACACAAAACATAAAACAACACAAAGCAACACAAAACGACACAAAGCGACACAAAACAACACAAAGCAACACAAAACAACACAAAAACACAAAGCAACACAAAACAACACAAAGCAACACAAAACAACATAAAGCAACACAAAGCAACACAAAACAACACAAAAACACAAAGCAACACAAAACAACACAAAGCAACACAAAACAACACAAAGCAACACAAAACAACACAAAACAACACAAAGCAACACAAAGCAACATAAAACAACACAAAGCAACACAAAACAACACAAAAACACAAAGCAACACAAAACACAAAGCAACACAAAACAACACAAAGCAACACAAAACAACACAAAGCAACACAAAGCGACACAAAGCGACACAAAGCGACACAAAACGACACAAAGCGACACAAAACGACACAAAGCGACACAAAGCGACACAAAACAACACAAAACGACACATAGCGACACAAAGCGACACAAAACGACACAAAGCGACACAAAGCGACACAAAACGACACAAAGCGACACAAAGCGACACAAAACGACACAAAGCAACACAAAACAACATAAAACAACACAAAGCAACACAAAGCGACACAAAATGACACAAAGCAACATAAAACAACACAAAACAACACAAAGCAACACAAAACGACACAAAGCGACACAAAGCAACACAAAACGACACAAAGCAACACAAAACGACACAAAGCGACACAAAACGACACAAAGCAACACAAAGCGACACAAAACGACACAAAGCAACACAAAACAACACAAAACAACACAAAGCAACACAAAACATAAAACAACACAAAGCAACACAAAACGACACAAAGCGACACAAAACAACACAAAGCAACACAAAACGACACAAAACAACACAAAGCAACACAAAACACAAAGCAACACAAAACATAAAACAACACAAAGCAACACAAAACGACACAAAGCGACACAAAACAACACAAAGCAACACAAAACAACACAAAACGACACAAAGCGACACAAAACGACACAAAGCGACACAAAACAACACAAAGCAACACAAAACAACACAAAGCAACACAAAGGACACAAAACAACACAAAGCGACACAAAGCGACACAAAGCGACACAAAGCGACACAAAGCAACACAAAACAACACAAAGCGACACAAAGCGACACAAAACGACACAAAACGACACAAAGCAACACAAAGCGACACAAAACGACACAAAGCGACACAAAGCGACACAAAGCGACACAAAGCGACACAAAGCAACACAAAACAACACAAAGCGACACAAAACGACACAAAGCAACACAAAACGACACAAAGCAACACAAAACACAAAGCAACACAAAACAACCGAAAACAACACAAAGCAACACAAAACAACACAAAGCGACACAAAGCGACACAAAGCGACACAAAGCGACACAAAACAACACAAAGCGACACAAAGCGACACAAAGCGACACAAAACGACACAAAGCGACACAAAACGACACAAAGCGACACAAAACAACACAAAGCAACACAAAGCGACACAAAACAACACAAAGCGACACAAAACGACACAAAACAACACAAAGCGACACAAAGCGACACAAAGCGACACAAAACAACACAAAGCAACACAAAACAACACATAGCAACACAAAACAACACAAAGCAACACAAAGCAACACAAAACAACACAAAACAACACAAAGCAACACAAAGCGACACAAAGCGACACAAAGCGACACAAAGCGACACAAAACGACACAAAGCAACACAAAACAACACAAAGCAACACAAAACAACACAAAGCGACACAAAACGACACAAAGCAACACAAAACACAAAGCAACACAAAACAACACAAAACAACACAAAGTGACACAAAGCAACACAAAGCGACACAAAGCAACACAAAACAACACAAAACAACATAAAGCGACACAAAGCGACACAAAACGACACAAAACGACACAAAGTGACACAAAGCAACACAAAACAACACAAAGCGACACAAAGCGACACAAAGTGACACAAAACGACACAAAGCGACACAAAGCAACACAAAACAACACAAAGCAACACAAAACAACACAAAGCAACACAAAGCAACACAAAACAACACAAAGCGACACAAAACAACACAAAGCAACACAAACCAACACAAAGCAACACAAAGCGACACAAAACAACACAAAGCGACACAAAACAACACAAAGCAACACAAAGCGACACAAAACAACACAAAGCAACACAAAGCAACACAAAGCAACACAAAGCGACACAAAACAACACAAAGCAACACAAAGCGACACAAAACAACACAAAGCAACACAAAGCGACACAAAACAACACAAAACAACACAAAACAACATAAAACAACACAAAACAACATAAAGCGACACAAAGCGACACAAAACGACACAAAACGACACAAAGTGACACAAAGCAACACAAAGCGACACAAAACAACACAAAACAACACAAAGCAACACAAAACAACACAAAGCAACACAAAACTACACAAAACAACACAAAGCAACACAAAACAACACAAAGCGACACAAAACAACACAAAGCAACACAAAGCAACACAAAACAACACAAAACAACACAAAGCAACACAAAACAACACAAAACGACACAAAACAACACAAAGCAACACAAAGCGACACAAAACAACACAAAACAACACAAAACAACACAAAGCGACACAAAGCGACACAAAGCGACACAAAGCGACACAAAACAACACAAAGCAACACAAAGCGACACAAAGCAACACAAAGCGACACAAAACGACACAAAACAACACAAAGCAACACAAAGCAACACAAAACAACATAAAGCGACACAAAGCGACACAAAGTGACACAAAACGACACAAAACGACACAAAGCAACACAAAGCAACACAAAGCAACACAAAACAACACAAAGCAACACAAAACAACACAAAGCAACACAAAACAACACAAAGCGACACAAAGCGACACAAAACAACACAAAGCAACACAAAACAACACAAAGCAACACAAAACAACACAAAGCAACACAAAGCGACACAAAACAACACAAAGCAACACAAAGCGACACAAAACGACACAAAACGACACAAAGCAACACAAAACAACACAAAACAACACAAAGCAACACAAAACAACACAAAGCAACACAAAACAACACAAAACAACACAAAGCAACACAAAACAACACAAAACAACACAAAGCAACACAAAGCGACACAAAACAACACAAAGCAACACAAAGCGACACAAAACAACACAAAGCAACACAAAGCGACACAAAGCGACACAAAGCGACACAAAGCGACACAAAGCAACACAAAGCAACACAAAGCAACACAGAGCAACACAAAACAACACAAAACAACACAAAGCAACACAAAGCAACACAAAGCGACACAAAGCAACACAAAGCGACACAAAACAACACAAAACAACACAAAGCAACACAAAACGACACAAAACGACACAAAACAACACAAAGCAACACAAAGCAACACAAAGCAACACAAAGCGACACAAAACAACACAAAACAACACAAAGCAACACAAAACGACACAAAACGACACAAAACAACACAAAGCAACACAAAACAACACAAAGCAACACAAAGCGACACAAAACACAAAGCAACACAAAGCAACTTTTCAATTTTTTGCCACAAAGTTATTAGTTTTTGAAAGTGGGGATGAAAGAAAGAAACCACAAAAAAACTAAAAAGCGCTGCAGTGAAAAAAGGGTTAAGGTGCAAAATAAGCCAGAGTGGAGAGAGAAGCTCCATACACACCCCTTTAATAGATAAAAGGTCACGTTTAATCACACTATAACCCCTAGAGGCCCGATCAAATACCCAATGACATCCTACCAGTTTGGAGCGGCGGGGGCGTCCTTCTCAGGGCAGTCAGCCTGTTAGGGAGGATATCATTAGGTATTTGATAGGGCCTGTAGGGCTTTTAGTGTACGATTAACCCCTTCAGGACAGCATGTTTTACCCACGTGGTGCTTTCACTGCTCTTTTTTTTGCACTATTTTCTTCTTAAAAATTATTTTTGCTGAATTTTTTTCAGGACACATAGGAATATTTTTAATATGTTTTTACACTGAATTTTACACCGTTAGTCTGGCTAGTAGTGATATGAAGCAGGGTCAGTATGAGACCTGCTGTAGACCTTCCATCGCCTGCTCCTCCTCCCGCCTCTCATCTATCCCAGCGGCTGCAGTAATGGCCGTCCCTCCGCCCTCGCGTGGAACACAAGGCCTTAATAACGGTTCTAAGTATATGCAGTATTAAAAATGAAATGTAATGTGATAAACAGACTTAGGTGGAGCGGATGCCGCGGAGTATAAGAAGGCCTGTGTGGCGCCCTCCTGTGACCAGGAGGAGTATCTGCACCCCAACCTTCAGTACTGCTCATCTGATGGACTAAGACAGGACTCCATGAGGAACAGCATCGGGATTGTCTGCCTTCTTCTGGACAACAGGCTGAACTGGGTGGTCTGCCTTCAGCCCAACATACAGAATGCCCACCCAGATAGTGTGTAACGGCCGACACAACATCCAGGGCAGCTTTAGTCAGCAGAAAAGCAAGTTAAAAGCTAAAAACTGTAATCCTGTGGTTACCTTGTTTCCTTTCTTATGGCTTCGGAAAAATCCCAATATTCCCTTTTTCTCCTTCTCCGTGGTGTCGCTGCTTGAGGACAGGCTGCGCTTCTTTTCTGTGAAGAGTAATGGAATTAGCGGCCGTATTACAAGAGATCAGACGATATATCTCATATTAAGAATAACACTCCTTGGAAGCCGAGGAGTACTCAGCACACCTGTAGAGTCCAGCTTCCTGCCGCGCTGCCTACCTGCCAGCACACCTGTAGAGTCCAGCTTCCTGCCCTCCTGCCTACCTGCCAGCACACCTGTAGAGTCCTGCTTCCTCCCTGCTGCCTACCTACCAGCACACCTATAGAGTCCAGGTATTGCCTCCCTGCCAGCAGTCCTGTAAAGTCCTGCTTCCTGCCCTGCTGCCGACCTGACAGCACACCTGTAGAGTCCAGCTTCCTCACTGCTGCCTACCTGCTAGCACACCTGTAGAGTTCTGCTTCCTGCCCCACTGCCTACCTGCCAGCACACCTATAGAGTCCAGGTCCTGCCTCACTGCCTACCTGCTAGCACACCTGTAGAGTCCTGCTTCCTGACCTGCCAGCACACCTGTAGAGTCCTGTTTCCTTCCCTGCTGCCTACCTACCAGCACACCTGTAGAGTTCTGCTTCCTGCCCTGCTGCCTACCTGCAAGCACACCTGTAGAGTCCAGGTCCTGCCTCACTGCCTACCTGCCAGCACACCTGTAGAGTCCTGCTTCCTGCCCCGCAGCCTACCTGCCAGCACACCTGTAGAGTCCTGCTTCCTGCCCCGCAGCCTACCGCCAGCACACCTATAGAGTCCAGGTACTGCCTCCCTGCCAGCAATCCTGTAAAGTCCTGCTTCCTGCCCAACTGACGACCTGACAGCACACCTGTAGAGTCCTGCTTCCTTCCTATCTGCCAGCGCACCTTAAACCTTTGTACACAACAACTACATGACCTCATTGCAAACTTATACTTGCACTTTTACAAGGTGGACTTTGTAAGAAAGATTAAGTACATTGGGTGCCTAGCCTAAGTGCAAGGTCCTTGCAGGGATATGAAGGAGTTTACAGCCCAGCGTCTTTCTATGGCCGCTGCACATACATTACACGGGGCACAGACCGCATCATATGTAATCACAGGGACAGGCTCAGTGCAATGAAGAGGCAAATCATCCAACTGGAAGATATAGGGCCAAACAGTTGGCATGCATACTGTATACACCCTTACCCCATGGGTTCAGTTATATACTTTGGGGTTTACAGTATTTAGGTATAATGTGTGTGACTCGCCCGATCGGCCCTCCTACACCTGATTCCAAGCGGTTGTCAATACAGTTAGGGACCCAGTGAAGGCCTACACGCCTGCCAGCTGTCACACCCTGTCTCTGGAGGACGGTGCATCCACAATACATTGCAGTACCTAAGTATAGCAGTGTATTGAATATACCAGGCTACTAAACAAATGGGAAAAAAGGCATTTCAATAGCATTTCTAAATATATGCAAAAATATTAAAAGTAAAAAGACGAATGCGTTTCCCATAATATATATGCAATAAGACAGGACTGTCCAACATACTGGGATACAATGTATCCTACAGGGTGAGCTCTGTACACAACTGGAAGGTAAAACCGCATAAACCTACTACAAGGGACCGGGCCCGCACCCTGGCATCGCTGTGACCGCACCGACCAGCCGAAGAAAGGCAAACGGAGCCAATCAGCTTTTTTTGCTATTTAAAACCAGATATTGAAATATTTTCCATTTTGCTAATCTGTCTGTTTCTGACTGTTTGTCTGCACATAACTATGCTGGGGGACATCTTGCCTGAGCTGCGGGTAACAACATTTAGAGCAGAACCCATGGGCTATGGACACAATGGTCAGGAGCTGGCCCATTGATTTCTATGGTAGACTGTTCTAGGCATGTTCTGTGACCTGTGCAGAGGGAGCTTAGACAGTCATAGTTGATCCCCTATTGAGAAGGTTGGATCTTGTGTTATCTACATATACATTTGGCAAACATTTTAGGCAAATGTGGAAAAAATGCTTTAAAAAATAGTGTGTCATGTCCATGCAGGGTACAACCACAATGCCCTGCAGGGGCGTCAGCAAATGGGGCATAGACGAACTAAACAGACACAGGAGTGGGAATACTTTCCCTAACTAAACTGTGACTCAGTGGGTGGGCGGTCGTCCTGACAAGGACGGACCCACATCTTATACCTACAGGGTGTAGTCTATCCTTAGATAACAGATGGGACAACCGGAGACACAGAGACAGGGAACACTGCCACATTAAACAGACAAGATAGGTGTCCACTCCCCTGCGGTCGGAGGGAATTCAGGCATACAAGAACAATATGGACGGAGCACAGAAAGAATAAGGCTCTGGTGTCCATATACCAACAGACAAAGGTGAGAAAACAGTCCACAACTCGTTGCCGCTCTCTCCAATATAGTAATACTGCCCCATAGTATACATATATACTCCTCACAGGTACAAGCCCTCCAGTCCACAACTCGTTGCCGCTCTCCAATACAGTAATACTGCCCCATAGTATACATATATACCCCTCACAAGTACAAGCCCTGCAGTCCACAACTCGCTGCCCCTGTCACCAATACAGTAATACTGCCCCATAGTATACACATATACCCCTCACAGGTACAAGCCCTGCAGTCCACAACTCGTTGCCCCTGTCACCAATACAGTAATACTGCCCCATAGTATACATATATACCCCTCACAAGTACAAGCCCTACAGTCCACAACTCGTTGCCCTTGTCACCAATACAGACTGCCCCATAGTATACATATATACCCCTCACAGGTACAAGGCCTACAGTCCACAACTCGTTGCCGCTGTCACCAATACAGTAATACTGCCCCATAGTATACATATATACCCCTCACAAGTACAAGCCCTACAGTCCACAACTCGTTGCCCTTGTTACCAATACAGTAATACTGCCCCATAGTATACATATATACCCCTCACAAGTACAAGCCCTACAGTCCACAACTCGTTGCCCCTCTCACCAATACAGTAATACTGCCCCATAGTATACATATAAACCCCTCACAGGAACAAGCCCTGCAGTCCACAACTCGTTGCCCTTCTCACCAATACAGTAATACTGCCCCATAGTATACATATATACTCCTCACAGGTACAAGCCCTGCAGTCCACAACTCGTTGCCGCTTTCCAATACAGTAATACTGCCCCATAGTATACATATATACTCCTCACAGGTAAAAGCCCTACAGTCCACAACTCGTTGTCACTGTCACCAATACAGTAATACTGCTCCATAGTATACATATATACCCCTCACAAGTACAAGCCCTACAGTCCACAACTCGTTGCCCTTGTCACCAATACAGTAATACTGCCCCATAGTATACATATATACCCCTCACCGGTACAAGCCCTACAGTCCACAACTCGTTGCCGCTCTCCAATACAGTAATACTGCCCCACAGTATACATATATACCCCTCACAAGTACAAGCCCTACAGTCCACAACTCGTTGCCGCTGTCACCAATACAGTAATACTGCCCCATAATATACATATATACCCCTCACAGGTACAAGCCCTACAGTGCACAACTCGTTGCCGCTCTCCAATACAGTAATACTGCCCCATAGTATACATATATACCCCTCACAGGTACAAGCCCTACAGTCCACAACTCGTTGCCGCTCTCACCAATACAGTAATACTGCCCCATAGTACACATATATACCCCTCACAGGCACAAGCCCTACAGTCCACAACTCGTTGCCCCTCTCACCAATACAGTAATACTGCCCTATAGTATACATATATACCCCTCACAGGTACAAGCCCTACAGTCCACAACCCATTGCCACTGTCACCAATACAGTAATACTGCCCCATAGTATACATATATACTCCTCACAAGTACAAGCCCTACAGTCCACAACCCGCTGCCCCTGTCACCAATACAGTAATACTGCCCCATAGTATACATATATACCCCTCACAGGTACAAGCCCTACAGTCCACAACCCGCTGCCCCTGTCACCAATACAGTAATACTGCCCCATAGTATACATATATACCCCTCACCGGTACAAGCCCTACAGTCCCCAAGTCGTTGCCCCTTTGACCAATACAGTAATACTACCCCATAGTATACATATATACCCCTCACAGGTACAAGCCCTACAGTCCACAACCCATTGCCACTGTCACCAATACAGTAATACTACCCCATAGTATACATATATACTCCTCACAAGTACAAGCCCTACAGTCCACAACCCGCTGCCCCTGTCACCAATACAGTAATACTACCCCATAGTATACATATATACTCCTCACAGGTACAAGCCCTACAGTCCCCAAGTCGTTGCCCCTTTGACCAATACAGTAATACTGCCCCATAGTATACATATATACCCCTCACAGGTACAAGCCCTACAGTCCACAACTCGTTGCCACTGTCACCAATACAGTAATACTACCCCATAGTATACATATATACTCCTCACAGGTACAAGCCCTACAGTCCACAACTCGTTGCCCCCGTCACCAATACAGTAATACTGCCCCATAGTATACATATATACCCCTCAGCGGTACAAGCCCTACAGTCCACAACTCGTTGCCGCTGTCACCAATACTGTAATACTGCCCCATAGTATACATATATACTCCTCACAGGTACAAGCTCTACTGTCCACAACTCGTTGCCGCTCTCACCATTACAGTAATACTGCCCCATAGAATACATATATACCCCTCAGAGGTACAAGCCCTACAGTCCACAACTCGTTGCCCCTGTCGCCAATACAGTAATACTGCCCCATAGTATACATATATACTCCTCAAAGGTACAAGCCCTACAGTCCACAACTCGTTGCCCTTGTTACCAATACAGTAATACTGCCCAATAGTATACATATATACCCCTCACCGGTACAAGCCCTACAGTCCACAACTCGTTGCCGCTGTCACCAATACAGTAATACTGCCCCATAGTATACATATATACTCCTCACAGGTACAAGCCCTACAGTCCACAACTCGTTGCCCCCGTCACCAATACAGTAATACTGCCCCATAGTATACATATATACCCCTCACAGGTACAAGCCCTACAGTCCACAACTCGTTGCCCCTGTCACCAATACAGTAATACTGCCCCATAGTATACATATATACCTCTCACAGGTACAAGCACTACAGTCCACAACTCGTTGCTGCTCTCACCAATACAGTAATACTGCCCCATAGTATACATATATACCCCTCACAGGTACAAGCCCTACAGTCCACAACTCGTTGCCCCCGTCACCAATACAGTAATACTGCCCCATAGTATACATATATACCCCTCACAGGTACAAGCCCTACAGTCCACAACTCGTTGCCCCTGTCACCAATACAGTAATACTGCCCCATAGTATACATATATACCTCTCACAGGTACAAGCACTACAGTCCACAACTCGTTGCTGCTCTCACCAATACAGTAATACTGCCCCATAGTATACATATATACTCCTCACAGGTACAAGCCCTACAGTCCACAACTCGTTGCCCCTGTTACCAATACAGTAATACTGCCCCATAGTATACATATATACCCCTCACCGGTACAAGCCCTACAGTCCACAACTCGTTATCACTGTCACCAATGCAGTAATACTGCCCCATAGTATACATATATACCCCTCACAAGTACAAGGCCTACAGTCCACAACTCGTTGCCCCTGTCACCAATACAGTAATACTGCCCCATAGTATACATATATACTCCTCACAGGTACAAGCCCTACAGTCCACAACTCGTTGCCCCTCTCCCCAATACAGTAATACTGCCCCATAGTATACATATATACTCCTCAAAGGTACAAGCCCTACAGTCCACAACCCGTTGCCCCAGTCACCAATACAGTAATACTGCCCCATAATATACATATATACCCCTCACAGGTACAAGCCCTACAGTTCACAACTCGTTGCCGCTCTCGAATACGGTAATACTGCCCTATAGTATACATATATACCCCTCACAGGTACAAGCCCTACAGTCCACAACCCGTTGCCACTGTCACCAATACAGTAATACTGCCCCATAGTATACATATATACTCCTCACAAGTACAAGCCCTACAGTCCACAACCCGCTGCCCCTGTCACCAATACAGTAATACTGCCCCATAGTATACATATATACCCCTCACCGGTACAAGCCCTACAGTCCCCAAGTCGTTGCCCCTTTGACCAATACAGTAATACTACCCAATAGTATACATATATACCCCTCACAGGTACAAGCCCTACAGTCCACAACCCATTGCCACTGTCACCAATACAGTAATACTACCCCATAGTATACATATATACCCCTCACAGGTACAAGCCCTACAGTCCACAACCCATTGCCACTGTCACCAATACAGTAATACTGCCCCATAGTATACATATATACTCCTCACAAGTACAAGCCCTACAGTCCACAACCCGCTGCCCCTGTCACCAATACAGTAATACTACCCCATAGTATACATATATACTCCTCACAGGTACAAGCCCTACAGTCCCCAAGTCGTTGCCCCTTTGACCAATACAGTAATACTGCCCCATAGTATACATATATACCCCTCACAGGTACAAGCCCTACAGTCCACAACTCGTTGCCACTGTCACCAATACAGTAATACTACCCCATAGTATACATATATACTCCTCACAGGTACAAGCCCTACAGTCCACAACTCGTTGCCCCCGTCACCAATACAGTAATACTGCCCCATAGTATACATATATACCCCTCAGCGGTACAAGCCCTACAGTCCACAACTCGTTGCCGCTGTCACCAATACTGTAATACTGCCCCATAGTATACATATATACTCCTCACAGGTACAAGCTCTACTGTCCACAACTCGTTGCCGCTCTCACCATTACAGTAATACTGCCCCATAGTATACATATATACCCCTCAGAGGTACAAGCCCTACAGTCCACAACTCGTTGCCCCTGTCACCAATACAGTAATACTGCCCCATAGTATACATATATACTCCTCAAAGGTACAAGCCCTACAGTCCACAACTCGTTGCCCTTGTTACCAATACAGTAATACTGCCCAATAGTATACATATATACCCCTCACAGGTACAAGCCCTACAGTCCACAACTCGTTGCCGCTGTCACCAATACAGTAATACTGCCCCATAGTATACATATATACTCCTCACAGGTACAAGCCCTACAGTCCACAACTCGTTGCCCCCGTCACCAATACAGTAATACTGCCCCATAGTATACATATATACCCCTCACAGGTACAAGCCCTACAGTCCACAACTCGTTGCCCCTGTCACCAATACAGTAATACTGCCCCATAGTATACATATATACCTCTCACAGGTACAAGCACTACAGTCCACAACTCGTTGCTGCTCTCACCAATACAGTAATACTGCCCCATAGTATACATATATACCCCTCACAGGTACAAGCCCTACAGTCCACAACTCGTTGCCCCCGTCACCAATACAGTAATACTGCCCCATAGTATACATATATACCCCTCACAGGTACAAGCCCTACAGTCCACAACTCGTTGCCCCTGTCACCAATACAGTAATACTGCCCCATAGTATACATATATACCTCTCACAGGTACAAGCACTACAGTCCACAACTCGTTGCTGCTCTCACCAATACAGTAATACTGCCCCATAGTATACATAAATACCCCTCATAGGAACAAGCCAAACAGTCCACAACTCGTTGCCGCTCTCCAATACAGTAATACTGCCCCATAGTATACATATATACTCCTCACAGGTACAAGCCCTACAGTCCACATCTCGTTGCCCCTGTTACCAATACAGTAATACTGCCCCATAGTATACATATATACCCCTCACCGGTACAAGCCCTACAGTCCACAACTCGTTGCCGCTCTCCAATACAGTAATACTGCCCCATAGTGTACATATATACCCCTCACAGGTACAAGCCCTACAGTCCACAACCCGTTGCCCCAGTCACCAATACAGTAATACTGCCCCATAATATACATATATACCCCTCACAGGTACAAGCCCTACAGTTCACAACTCGTTATCACTGTCACCAATGCAGTAATACTGCCCCATAGTATACATATATACCCCTCACAAGTACAAGGCCTACAGTCCACAACTCGTTGCCCCTGTCACCAATACAGTAATACTGCCCCATAGTATACATATATACTCCTCAAAGGTACAAGCCCTACAGTCCACAACCCGTTGCCCCTGTCACCAATACAGTAATACTGCCCCATAGTATACATATATACCCCTCACAGGTACAAGCCCTACAGTCCACAACTCGTTGCCCCTGTCACCAATACAGTAATACTGCCCCATAGTATACATATATACTCCTCACAGGTACAAGCCCTACAGTCCACAACTCGTTGCCCCTCTCCCCAATACAGTAATACTGCCCCATAGTATACATATATACTCCTCAAAGGTACAAGCCCTACAGTCCACAACCCGTTGCCCCAGTCACCAATACAGTAATACTGCCCCATAATATACATATATACCCCTCACAGGTACAAGCCCTACAGTTCACAACTCGTTGCCGCTCTCGAATACGGTAATACTGCCCTATAGTATACATATATACCCCTCACAGGTACAAGGCCTACAGTCCACAACTCGTTGCCGCTGTCACCAATACTGTAATACTGCCCCATAGTATACATATATACTCCTCACAGGTACAAACCCTACAGTCCACAACTCGTTGCCCCTGTCACCAATACAGTAATACTGCCCCATAGTAAACATATATACCCCTCACAGGTACAAGCCCTACAGTCCACAACTCGTTGCCGCTCTCCAATACAGTAATACTGCCCCACAGTATACATATATACCCCTCACAAGTACAAGCCCTACAGTCCACAACTCGTTGCCGCTGTCACCAATACAGTAATACTGCCCCATAATATACATATATACCCCTCACAGGTACAAGCCCTACAGTACACAACTCGTTGCCGCTCTCCAATACAGTAATACTGCCCCATAGTATACATATATACCCCTCACAGGTACAAGCCCTACAGTCCACAACTCGTTGCCGCTCTCACCAATACAGTAATACTGCCCCATAGTATACATATATACCCCTCACAGGCACAAGCCCTACAGTCCACAACTCGTTGCCCCTCTGACCAATACAGTAACACTGCCCTATAGTATACATATATACCCCTCACAGGTACAAGCCCTACAGTCCACAACCCATTGCCACTGTCACCAATACAGTAATACTGCCCCATAGTATACATATATACTCCTCACAAGTACAAGCCCTACAGTCCACAACCCGCTGCCCCTGTCACCAATACAGTAATACTGCCCCATAGTATACATACATACTCCTCACAGGTACAAGCCCTACAGTCCCCAAGTCGTTGCCCCTTTGACCAATACAGTAATACTACCCCATAGTATACATATATACCCCTCACAGGTACAAGCCCTACAGTCCGCAACCCATTGCCACTGTCACCAATACAGTAATACTGCCCCATAGTATACATATATACTCCTCACAAGTACAAGCCCTACAGTCCACAACCCGCTGCCCCTGTCACCAATACAGTAATACTGCCCCATAGTATACATATATACTCCTCACAGGTACAAGCCCTACAGTCCACAACTCGTTGCCCCCGTCACCAATACAGTAATACTGCCCCATTTTATACATATATACCCCTCAGCGGTACAAGCCCTACAGTCCACAACTCGTTGCCGCTGTCACCAATACTGTAATACTGCCCCATAGTATACATATATACTCCTCACAGGTACAAGCTCTACTGTCCACAACTCGTTGCCGCTCTCACCATTACAGTAATACTGCCCCATAGTATACATATATACCCCTCAGAGGTACAAGCCCTACAGTCCACAACTCGTTGCCCGTCACCAATACAGTAATACTGCCCCATAGTATACATATATACTCCTCAAAGGTACAAGCCCTACAGTCCACAACTCGTTGCCCTTGTTACCAATACAGTAATACTGCCCAATAGTATACATATATACCCCTCACCGGTACAAGCCCTACAGTCCACAACTCGTTGCCGCTGTCACCAATACAGTAATACTGCCCCATAGTATACATATATACTCCTCACAGGTACAATCCCTACAGTCCACAACTCGTTGCCCCCGTCACCAATACAGTAATACTGCCCCATAGTATACATATATACCCCTCACAGGTACAAGCCCTACAGTCCACAACTCGTTGCTCCTGTCACCAATACAGTAATACTGCCCCATAGTATACATATATACCTCTCACAGGTACAAGCCCTACAGTCCACAACTCGTTGCTGCTCTCACCAATACAGTAATACTGCCCCATAGTATACATATATACCCCTCACAGGTACAAGCCCTACAGTCCACAACTCGTTGTCCCTGTCACCAATACAGTAATACTGCCCCATAGTATACATATATACTCCTCACAGGTACAAGCACTACAGTCCACAACTCGTTATCACTGTCACCAATGCAGTAATACTGCCCCATAGTATACATATATACCCCTCACAAGTACAAGGCCTACAGTCCACAACTCGTTGCCCCTGTCACCAATACAGTAATACTGCCCCATAGTATACATATATACTCCTCAAAGGTACAAGCCCTACAGTCCACAACCCGTTGCCCATGTCACCAATACAGTAATACTGCCCCATAGTATACATATATACCCCTCACAGGTACAAGCCCTACAGTCCACAACTCGTTGCCCCTGTCACCAATACAGTAATACTGCCCCATAGTATACATATATACTCCTCAAAGGTACAATCCCTACAGTCCACAACCCGTTGCCCCTGTCACCAATACAGTAATACTGCCCCATAATATACATATATACCCTCACAGGTAAAGCTCTACAGTTCACAACTCGTTGCCCCTGTCACCAATACAGTAATACTGCCCTATAGTATACATATATACCCCTCACAGGTACAAGCCCTACAGTCCGCAACTCGTTGCCGCTCTCGAATACGGTAATACTGCCCTATAGTATACATATATACCCCTCACAGGTACAAGCCCTACAGTCCACAACCCGTTGCCACTGTCACCAATACAGTAATACTGCCCCATAGTATACATATATACTCCTCACAGGTACAAGCCCTACAGTCCACAACTCGTTGCCCCCGTCACCAATACAGTAATACTGCCCCATAGTATACATATATACCCCTCAGCGGTAGAAGCCCTACAGTCCACAACTCGTTGCCCTTGTTACCAATACAGTAATACTGCCCAATAGTATACATATATACCCCTCACCGGTACAAGCCCTACAGTCCACAACTCATTGCCGCTGTCACCAATACAGTAATACTGCCCCATAGTATACATATATACTCCTCACAGGTACAAGCCCTACAGTCCACAACTCGTTGCCCCCGTCACCAATACAGTAATACTGCCCCATAGTATACATATATACCCCTCACAGGTACAAGCCCTACAGTCCACAACTCGTTGCTGCTCTCACCAATACAGTAATACTGCCCCATAGTATACATATATACTCCTCACAGGTACAAGCCCTACAGTCCACAACTCGTTGCCCCTGTTACCAATACAGTAATACTGCCCCATAGTATACATATATACCCCTCACCGGTACAAGCCCTATAGTCCACAACTTGTTGTCACTGTCACCAATACAGTAATACTGCCCCATAGTATACATATATACTCCTCACAGGTACAAGCCCTACAGCCCACAACTCGTTGCCCCTGTCACCAATACAGTAATAGTGCCCCATAGTATACATATATACTCCTCACAGGTACAAGCACTACAGTCCACAACTCGTTATCACTGTCACCAATGCAGTAATACTGCCCCATAGTATACATATATACCCCTCACAAGTACAAGGCCTACAGTCCACAACTCGTTGCCCCTGTCACCAATACAGTAATACTGCCCCATGGTATACATATATACTCCTCAAAGGTACAAGCCCTACAGTCCACAACCCGTTGCCCCTGTCACCAATACAGTAATACTGCCCCATAGTATACATATATACCCCTCACAGGTACAAGCCCTACAGTCCACAACTCGTTGCCCCTGTCACCAATACAGTAATACTGCCCCATAGTATACATATATACTCCTCAAAGGTACAAGCCCTACAGTCCACAACCCGTTGCCCCTGTCACCAATACAGTAATACTGCCCCATAATATACATATATACCCCTCACAGGTACAAGCCCTACAGTTCACAACTCGTTGCCCCTGTCACCAATACAGTAATACTGCCCTATAGTATACATATATACCCCTCACAGGTACAAGCCCTACAGTCCACAACTCGTTGCCCCTGTCACCAATACAGTAATACTGCCCCATAGTATATATATATACCCCTCACAGGTACAAGCCCTACAGTCCACAACTCGTTGCCCCTCTCACCAATACAGTAATACTGCCCCATAGTATACATATATACTCCTCACAGGTACAAGCCCTACAGTCCACAACTCGTTGCCGCTCTCTCCAATACAGTAATACTGCCCCATAGTATAAATATATACTCCTCACAGGTACAAGCCCTACAGTATACAACTCGTTGCCCTTGTCACCAATACAGTAATACTGCCCCATAGTATACATATAAACCCCTCACAGGTACAAGCCCTACAGTCCACAACTCGTTGCCCCTCTCACCAATACAGTAATACTGCCCCATGGTATACATATATACCCCTCACAGGTACAAGCCCTACAGTCCACAACTCGTTGCCCTTGTCATCAAAACAGTAATACTGCCCCATAGTATACATATATACTCCTCACAGGTACAAGCCCTACAGTCCACAACTCGTTGCCCCTGTCACCAATACTGCCCCATAGTATACATATATAGCCCTCACAGGTACAAGCCCTACAGTCCACAACTCGTTGCCCCTGTCATCAATACAGTAATACTGCCCCATAGTATACATATATACTCCTCACAGGTACAAGCCCTACAGTCCACAACTCGTTGCCCTTGTCACCAATACAGTAATACTGCCCCATAGTATACATATATACCCCTCACAGGTACAAGCCCTACAGTCCACAACTCGTTGCCGCTCTCCAATACAGTAATACTGCCCCATAGTATACATATATACCCCTCACAGGTACAAGCCCTACAGTCCACAACTCGTTGCCCTTGTCATCAAAACAGTAATACTGCCCCATAGTATACATATATACTCCTCACAGGTACAAGCCCTACAGTCCACAACTCGTTGCCCCTGTCACCAATACTGCCCCATAGTATACATATATACCCCTCACAGGTACAAGCCCTACAGTCCACAACTCGTTGCCCCTGTCATCAATACAGTAATACTGCCCCATAGTATACATATATACTCCTCACAGGTACAAGCCCTACAGTCCACAACTCGTTGCCCTTGTCACCAATACAGTAATACTGCCCCATAGTATACATATATACCCCTCACAGGTACAAGCCCTACAGTCCACAACTCGTTGCCGCTCTCCAATACAGTAATACTGCCCCGCAGTATACATGTATACCCCTCACAAGTACAAGCCCTACAGTCCACAAATCGTTGCCGCTCTCCAATACAGTAATACTGCCCCATGGTATACATATATACCCTTCACAGGTACAAGCCCTACAGTCCACAACTCGTTGCCCCTGTCATCAATACAGTAATACTGCCCCATAGTATACATATATACTCCTCACAAGTACAAGCCCTACAGTCCACAACTCGTTGCCCCTGTCACCAATACAGTAATACTGCCCCATAATATACATATATACCCCTCACAGGTACAAGCCCTACAGTCCACAACTCGTTGCCCCTGTCACCAATACAGTAATACTGCCCCATAGTATACATATATACTCCTCAAAGGTACAAGCCCTACAGTCCACAACCCGTTGCCCCTGTCACCAATACAGTAATACTGCCCCATAATATACATATATACCCCTCACAGGTACAAGCCCTACAGTTCACAACTCGTTGCCCCTGTCACCAATACAGTAATACTGCCCTATAGTATACATATATACCCCTCACAGGTACAAGCCCTACAGTCCACAACTCGTTGCCCCTGTCACCAATACAGTAATACTGCCCCATAGTATACATATATACCCCTCACAGGTACAAGCCCTACAGTCCACAACTCGTTGCCCCTCTCACCAATACAGTAATACTGCCCCATAGTATACATATATACTCCTCACAGGTACAAGCCCTACAGTATACAACTCGTTGCCCTTGTCACCAATACAGTAATACTGCCCCATAGCATACATATATACTCCTCACAGGTACAAGCCCTACAGTCCACAACTCGTTGCCCCTCTCACCAATACAGTAATACTGCCCCATAGTATACATATATACTCCTCACAGGTACAAGCCCTACAGTCCACAACTCGTTGCCCCTCTCACCAATACAGTAATACTGCCCCATAGTATACATATATACTCCTCACAGGTACAAGCCCTATAGTACACAACTCGTTGCCGCTCTCTCCAATACAGTAATACTGCCCCATAGTATACATATATACTCCTCACAGGTACAAGCCCTACAGTCCACAACTCGTTGCCGCTCTCCAATACAGTAATACTGCCCCATGGTATACATATATACCCCTCACAGGTACAAGCCCTACAGTCCACAACTCGTTGCCCCTGTCATCAATACAGTAATACTGCCCCATAGTATACATATATACTCCTCACAGGTACAAGCCCTACAGTCCACAACTCGTTGCCGCTCTCCAATACAGTAATACTGCCCCATGGTATACATATATACCCTTCACAGGTACAAGCCCTACAGTCCACAACTCGTTGCCCCTGTCATCAATACAGTAATACTGCCCCATAGTATACATATATACTCCTCACAGGTACAAGCCCTACAGTCCACAACTCGTTGCCGCTCTCCAATACAGTAATACTGCCCTATAGTATACATATATACTCCTCACAAGTACAAGCCCTACAGTCCACAACTCGTTGCCCCTGTCACCAATACAGTAATACTGCCCCATAATATACATATATACCCCTCACAGGTACAAGCTCTACTGTCCACAACTCGTTGCCCCTGTCACCAATACAGTAATACTGCCCCATAGTATACATATATACTCCTCAAAGGTACAAGCCCTACAGTCCACAACCCGTTGCCCCTGTCACCAATACAGTAATACTGCCCCATAATATACATATATACCCCTCACAGGTACAAGCCCTACAGTTCACAACTCGTTGCCCCTGTCACCAATACAGTAATACTGCCCTATAGTATACATATATACCCCTCACAGGTACAAGCCCTACAGTCCACAACTCGTTGCCCCTGTCACCAATACAGTAATACTGCCCCATAGTATACATATATACCCCTCACAGGTACAAGCCCTACAGTCCACAACCCGTTGCCCCAGTCACCAATACAGTAATACTGCCCCATAATATACATATATACCCCTCACAGGTACAAGCCCTACAGTCCACAACTCGTTGCCCCTGTCACCAATACAGTAATACTGCCCCATAGTATACATATATACCCCTCACAGGTACAAGCCCTACAGTCCACAACTCGTTGCCCCTCTCACCAATACAGTAATACTGCCCCATAGTATACATATATACTCCTCACAGGTACAAGCCCTACAGTATACAACTCGTTGCCCTTGTCACCAATACAGTAATACTGCCCCATAGTATACATATATACTCCTCACAGGTACAAGCCCTACAGTCCACAACTCGTTGCCCCTCTCACCAATACAGTAATACTGCCCCATAGTATACATATATACTCCTCACAGGTACAAGCCCTACAGTCCACAACTCGTTGCCGCTCTCTCCAATACAGTAATACTGCCCCATAGTATAAATATATACTCCTCACAGGTACAAGCCCTACAGTCCACAACTCGTTGCCCCTCTCACCAATACAGTAATACTGCCCCATAGTATACATATATACTCCTCACAGGTACAAGCCCTATAGTACACAACTCGTTGCCGCTCTCTCCAATACAGTAATACTGCCCCATAGTATACATATATACTCTTCACAGGTACAAGCCCTACAGTCCACAACTCGTTGCCGCTCTCCAATACAGTAATACTGCCCCATGGTATACATATATACCCCTCACAGGTACAAGCCCTACAGTCCACAACTCGTTGCCCCTGTCATCAATACAGTAATACTGCCCCATAGTATACATATATACTCCTCACAGGTACAAGCCCTACAGTCCACAACTCGTTGCCGCTCTCCAATACAGTAATACTGCCCCATAGTATACATATATACTCCTCACAAGTACAAGCCCTACAGTCCACAACTCGTTGCCCCTGTCACCAATACAGTAATACTGCCCCATAATATACATATATACCCCTCACAGGTACAAGCCCTACAGTCCACAACTCGTTGCCCTTGTCACCAATACAGTAATACTGCCCCATAGTATACATATATACCCCTCACAGGTACAAGCCCTACAGTCCACAACTCGTTGCCCTTGTCACCAATACAGTAATACTGCCCCATAGTATACATATATACCCCTCACAAGTACAAGCCCTACAGTCCACAACTCGTTGCCCTTGTCACCAATACAGTAATACTGCCCCATAGTATACATATATACCGCTCACAAGTACAAGCCCTACAGTCCACAACTCGTTGCCCCTCTCACCAATACAGTAATACTGCCCCATAGTATACATATATACCCCCCCTCACAAGTACAAGCCCTACAGTCCACAACTCGTTGCCGCTCTCTCCAATATAGTAATACTGTCCCATAGTATACATATATACTCCTCACAGGTACAAGCCCTACAGTCCACAACTCGTTGCCGCTCTCCAATACAGTAATACTGCCCCATAGTATACATACACTACCGTTCAAAAGTTTGGGGTCACATTGAAATGTCCTTATTTTTGAAGGAAAAGCACTGTACTTTTCAATGAAGATAACTTTAAACTAGTCCTAACTTTAAACAAATGCACTCTATACATTGCTAATGTGGTAAATGACTATTCTAGCTGCAAATGTCTGGTTTTTTGTGCAATATCTACAAAGGTGAATAGAGGCCCATTTCCAGCAACTATCACTCCAGTGTTCTAATGGTACAATGTGTTTGCTCATTGGCTCAGAAGGCTAATTGATGATTAGAAAACCCTTGTGCAATCATGTTCACACATCTGAAAACAGTCTAGCTCGTTACAGAAGCTACAAAACTGACCTTCCTGTGAGCAGATTGAGTTTCTGGAGCATCACATTTGTGGGGTCAATTAAACGCTCAAAATGGCCAGAAAAAGAGAACTTTCATCTGAAACTCGACAGTCTATTCTTGTTCTTAGAAATGAAGGCTATTCCATGCGAGAAATTGCTAAGAAATTGAAGATTTCCTACAACGGTGTGTACTACTCCCTTCAGAGGACAGCACAAACAGGCTCTAACCAGAGTAGAAAAAGAAGTGGGAGGCCGCGTTGCACAACTAAGCAAGAAGATAAGCACATTAGAGTCTCTAGTTTTAGAAACAGACGCCTCACAGGTACCCAACTGACATCTTCATTAAACAGTACCCGCAAAACACCAGTGTCAACATCTACAGTGAAGAGGCGGCTGCGGGATTTTGGGCTTCAGGGCAGAGTGGCAAAGAAAAAGCCATATCTGAGACTGGCCAATAAAAGAAAAAGATTAAGATGGGCAAAAGAACACAGACATTGGACAGAGGAAGACTGGAAAAAAGTGTTGTGGACGGATGAATCCAAGTTTGAGGTGTTTGGATCACAAAGAAGAACGTTTGTGAGACGCAGAACAAATGAAAAGATGCTGGAAGAATGCCTGACGCCATCTGTTAAGCATGGTGGAGGTAATGTGATGGTCTGGGGTTGCTTTGGTGCTGGTAAGGTGGGAGATTTGTACAGGGTAAAAGGGATTCTGAATAAGGAAGGCTATCACTCCATTTGGCAACGCCATGCCATACCCAGTGGACAGCGCTTGATTGGAACCAATTTCATCCTACAACAGGACAATGACCCTAAACACACCTCCAAATTGTGCAAGAACTATTTACAGCAGAAGCAGGCAGCTGGTATTCTATCGGTAATGGAGTGGCCAGCGCAGTCACCAGATCTGAACCCCATTGAGCTGTTGTGGGAGCAGCTTGACCGTATGGTACGCCAAAAGTGCCCATCCAACCAATCCAACTTGTGGGAGATGCTTCTAGAAGCGTGGGGTGCAATTTCACAAGCTTACCTCAACAAATTAACAGCTAGAATGTCAAAGGTGTGCAATGCTGTAATTGCTGCAAAAGGAGGATTCTTTGACGAAAGCAAAGTTTGATGTAAAAACAATGTTATTTCAGATACAAATCATTATTTCTAACCTTGTCAATGTCTTGGCTCTATTGTCTATTCATTTCACAACGCATGGTGGGGAATAAGTGTGACTTTTCATGGAAAACACAAAATTGTTTGGGTGACCCCAAACTTTTGAACGGTAGTGTATACTCCTCACAGGTACAAGCCCTACAGTACACAACTCGTTGCCCCCGTCACCAATACAGTAATACTGCCCCATAGTATACATATATACTCCTCACAGGTACAGGCCATACAGTCCACAACTCGTTGCCCCTGTCACCAATACAGTAATACTGCCCCATGGTATACATATATACCCCTCACAGGTACAAGCCCTACAGTCCACAACTCGTTGCCGCTCTCACCAATACAGTAATACTGCCCCATAGTATACATATATACCCCTCACAGGAACAAGCCCTACAGCCCACAACTCGTTGCCCCTGTCACCAATACAGTAATACTGCCCCATAGTATACATATATACCCCTCACAGGTACAAGCCCTACATTCCACAACTCAGTGCCGCTGTCACCAATACAGTAATACTGCCCCATAGTATACATATATACCCCTCACAGGTACAAGCCCTACAGTCCACAACTCGTTGCCCCTGTCACTAATACAGTAATACTGCCCCATAGTATACATATATACTCCTCATAGGTACAAGCCCTACATTCCACAACTCAGTGCCGCTGTCACCAATACAGTTATACTACCCCATAGTATACATATATACCCCTCATGCCCACAGTCTCGGGGTAAGTTGTGTCGTTGGCTACATCTTGTGGGATAATTCGGCTCCTTCACCCCCCAACACGCCGAAGCAACAATCTACATTAAGTCGTGTATCTAATCACTGCTCTCTAATTGTTGTGAGTCTTCCTTGGACACCAATATGTATCACAGGCTCTTCTGCTGGTCTCCATGCTGGTGCCCTGGTCTCCATGCTGGTGCCCTGGTCTCCATGCTGGTGCCCTGGTCTCCATGCTGGTGCCCTGGTCTCCATGCTGGTGCCCTGGCGTGGTTACACTGGTTCCCTGCATGGACAGTACTGCAGATGGGCAGCAGGGGGCAACAAAGCCCTAGTGAATACAAGTCCCACTGGGTATATATGTCCCTGCGTAGTAATAGTGAGGAGAGTTCCTGCAGCTCCCCTACAAACACCGTGATGGATCAACACCGTGCCGAAGAGCCACACCAGCCTGTGAAGCCACAAGCACTGTGTCATGCCAATATGGGGTTAAGGAATAGAATTCCAGAGCTTATTGTTGGGTGCCACTGGCAGACTGCTGGGGATGACTTGGAGCACACTTGTATACTGCGGATCACATTACAGCTTGGAGTCAATATTTACCTAGTGGGTATGTCTGCGGAGTACAAACAGTGGGAACCATGAGGTGTTATTGCAGACGCTTTACATATCCATTCTAATATTACACCGGCTGCTACATTATCACGCTCCCCGTACACTAATGAGCTTTGTATTCCGGCGTGACAGGCGTATACCACGGACGGCAAGCGGGATGATCCCAAATCATAATGATGGATAACGTTTATAGGCGATACGGGCTTGTCGGTCAATATACGGATATGCATCATTACCAGCATTAGCCCGGCTCACGGTGAACGGAGTCATCGGCAGCACATTGATGTTCACGGACCCACGCACACTAGCAGTTTTTATTGCATGTAATGTGTGCGTAAAACAGAATGTAGCGCGTTCTATTACAGCGTGTATTACGCACCATACAGTCCTATCGCTGTCTATAATTAACACTGTACATACCAATCGCATTGCGTCTGTGCGGCATTTATACACAGCATCGCTGACTGACAGAGCGGGAAATCACATAAAAAAAATGATCGAGTCAGACTGTGCATGTCAGCGTGCGCAGGATACTGACGGGGCGCGCGAGATACTGACGGGGCGCGCGAGATACTGACGGGGCGCGCGAGATACTGACGGGGCGCGCGAGATACTGACGGGGCGCGCGAGATACTGACGGGGCGCACGGGATACTGACGGGGCGCGCGGGATACTGACGGGGCGCGCGGGATACTGACGGGGCGCGCGGGATACTGACGGGGCGCGCGAGATACTGACGGGGCGCGCGAGATACTGACAGGGCGCGCGACATACTGACGGCATGTGCAAAATATTGAGGGCGCGCATGAGATACTGACAGCGCGACATATCGACGACGGGTGTAAGATACCGATGGCGGGCGCGACATACTGAAGGTGTGCGCAACATACTGACGGCATGCACGACATACTGACGGCGGGCACAACATACTAAAGGCGTGCGTGACATACTGACGGCGTGCGTGACATACTGACGGCGTGCGTGACATACTGACGGCGTGCGTGACATACTGACGGCGTGCGCGACATACTGACGGCGTGCGTGAGATACATCCACGGTTACCTGTCACCTTGTTACATTGTGGGGGCACAGATGGATCATTATTACATTGTGGGGGCACAGAGGGATCACTATTACATTGTAGGGACACAGAGGGATCATTATTACATTCTGGAGGGCACAGAGGGATCAATATTACATTGTGGGCGCACAGAGGGATCACTATTATATTGTGGGGGCACAGTGGGAGCACTATTACTTTGTGACCTCTATTATACTGTAGGGAGACTGAAAGACAACTGATACATTGTGGGGGCACAGAGGGATCGTTATTACATTGTGGGGGCACAGAGGGATAACTATTACATTGTGGGGGCACAGAGGTATCACTATTACATTGAGGGGGCACAGAGTGATCACTATTATATTGTGTGGGCACAGAGGGATCACTATTACATTGAGGGGCCACAGAGTGATCACTATTATATTGTGTGGGCACAGAGGGATCATTATTACATTGTGGGGGCACAGAGGGATCACTATTACATTGTAGGGACATAGAGGGATCAATATTACATTGTGGGGGCACAGAGGGATCACTATTACATTATGGGGGCACAGAGGGATCACTATTATATTGTGGGAGCACAGAGGGATCATTATTATATTGTGTGGGCACAGTGGGATCACTATTACATTGTGGGGGCACAGAGCGATCACTATTACATTGTGGGGGCACAGAGGGATCACTATTACATTGTGGGGGCACAGGGTGATCACTATTATATTGTGTGGGCACAGTGGGATCACTATTACATTGTGGGGGCACAGAGGGATCACTATTACATTGAGGGGGCACAGAGTGATCACTATTACATTGTAGGGACATAAAGGGATCAATATTACATTGTAGGGACATAGAGGGATCAATATTACATTGTGGGGGCACAGTGGGAGCACTATTACTTTGTGACCTCTATTACACTGTAGGGAGACTGAGAGACAGCTGATACATTGTGGGGGCACAGAGCGATCACTATTACATTGTGGGGGCACAGAGGGATCACTATTACATTGTGGGGGCACAGAGGGATCACTATTATATTGTGGGGGCACAGAGGGATCACTATTACATTGTGGGGGCACAGGGTGATCACTATTATATTGTGGGGGCACAGAGGGATCACTATTACATTGTGGGGGCACAGAGGGATCACTATTACAGTGTGGGGGCACAGAGAGATCACTATTATATTGTGGGAGCACTATTACTTTGTGACCTCTATTACACTGTAGGGAGACTGAGAGACAGCTGATACATTGTGGGGGCACAGGGTGATCACTATTATGTTGTGTGGGCACAGAGGGATCACTATTACATTGTGGGGGCACAGAGGGATCATTATTATATTGTGGGGGCACAGAGGGATCACTATTATGTTGTGTGGGCACAGAGGGATCACTATTACATTGTGGGGGCACAGAGGGATCATTATTATATTGTGGGGGCACAGAGGGATCACTATTACATTGTGTGGGCACAGAGGGATCACTATTACATTGTGGGGGCACAGAGGGGTCACTATTACATTGTGGGGGCACAGAGGAATCCCTATTACTTTGGGACCTCTATTACATTGTAGGGACACTGAGGGACAACTAATACATTGTGAGGGCACAGAGGGATCCCTATTGTATTGTGCGGGTACAGAGGGATCACTATTATATTGTGGAGGCACAGAGGGATCACTCTTATATTGTGGGGGGACAGAGCCATTACTATTACTTTGCGACATCTATTACATTGCAGGGACACTGAGAGACAGCTAATACATTGTGGGGGCACAGAGGGATGACTATTAGATTGCGTGGGCACAGAAGGATCACTATTATATTGTATGGGCACAGAAGGATCACTATTATATTGTGGTGGTACAGAGGGATCAATATTATATTGTCAGGGCACAGAGGGATCTCTACTGTATTTTGGGGGCACAGAAGGATCACTATTGTATTGAGCTGGCACAGAGGGATCTCTATTGTATTTTGGGGACACAGAAGGATCATTATTATATTGGGGGGCACAGAGGGATCATTATTATATTGTGGTGGTACAGAGGGATCAATATTATATTGTCAGGGCACAGAGGGATCACTATTACATTGTGGGGGTACAGAGGGATCATTATTATATTGTGGGGGCACAGAGGGATCACTATTATAGTGTGTGGGCACAGAAGGATCACTATTACAGTGTGGGGGCACAGAGGGATCACTATTACATTGTGGGGGCACAGAGGGATCACTATTATATTGTGGGGGGACAGAGCCATTACTATTACTTTGCGACCTCTATTACAGGGACACTGAGAGACAACTAATACATTGTGGGGGCACAGAGGGATGACTATTATATTGTGTGGGCACAGAGGAATCACTATTACATTGTGGGGGTACAGAGGGATCACTATTATATTGTGGGGGCACAGAGGGATCACTATTATATTGTGGGGGCACAGAGGGATCACTATTATAGTGTGTGGGCACAGAAGGATCACTATTACAGTGTGGGGGCACAGAGGGATCACTATTACAGTGTGGGGGCACAGAGGGATCACTATTACATTGTGGGGGCACAGAGGGATCACTATTACATTGTGGGGGTACAGAGGGATCATTATTATATTGTGGGGGCACAGAGGGATTACTATTATAGTGTGTGGGCACAGAAGGATCACTATTACAGTGTGGGGGCACAGAGGGATCACTATTACATTGTGGGGGCACAGAGGGATCACTATTATATTGTGTGGGCACAGAAGGATCACTATTACAGTGTGGGGGCACAGAGGGATCACTATTATGTTGTGTGGGCACAGAGGGATCACTATTACATTGTGGGGGCACAGAGGGATCATTATTATATTGTGGGGGCACAGAGGGATCACTATTACATTGTGTGGGCACAGAGGGATCACTATTACATTGTGGGGGCACAGAGGGGTCACTATTACATTGTGGGGGCACAGAGGAATCCCTATTACTTTGGGACCTCTATTACATTGTAGGGACACTGAGGGACAACTAATACATTGTGAGGGCACAGAGGGATCCCTATTGTATTGTGCGGGCACAGAGGGATCACTATTATATTGTGGGGGCACAGAGAGATCACTCTTATATTGTGGGGGGACAGAGCCATTACTATTACTTTGCGACATCTATTACATTGCAGGGACACTGAGAGACAGCTAATACATTGTGGGGGCACAGAGGGATGACTATTAGATTGCGTGGGCACAGAAGGATCACTATTATATTGTATGGGCACAGAAGGATCACTATTATATTGTGGTGGTACAGAGGGATCAATATTATATTGTCAGGGCACAGAGGGATCTCTACTGTATTTTGGGGGCACAGAAGGATCACTATTGTATTGAGCTGGCACAGAGGGATCTCTATTGTATTTTGGGGACACAGAAGGATCATTATTATATTGGGGGGCACAGAGGGATCATTATTATATTGTGGTGGTACAGAGGGATCAATATTATATTGTCAGGGCACAGAGGGATCACTATTACATTGTGGGGGTACAGAGGGATCATTATTATATTGTGGGGGCACAGAGGGATCACTATTATAGTGTGTGGGCACAGAAGGATCACTATTACAGTGTGGGGGCACAGAGGGATCACTATTACATTGTGGGGGCACAGAGGGATCACTATTATATTGTGGGGGGACAGAGCCATTACTATTACTTTGCGACCTCTATTACAGGGACACTGAGAGACAACTAATACATTGTGGGGGCACAGAGGGATGACTATTATATTGTGTGGGCACAGAGGGATCACTATTACATTGTGGGGGTACAGAGGGATCACTATTATATTGTGGGGGCACAGAGGGATCACTATTATATTGTGGGGGCACAGAGGGATCACTATTATAGTGTGTGGGCACAGAAGGATCACTATTACAGTGTGGGGGCACAGAGGGATCACTATTACAGTGTGGGGGCACAGAGGGATCACTATTACATTGTGGGGGCACAGAGGGATCACTATTACATTGTGGGGGTACAGAGGGATCATTATTATATTGTGGGGGCACAGAGGGATCACTATTATAGTGTGTGGGCACAGAAGGATCACTATTACAGTGTGGGGGCACAGAGGGATCACTATTACATTGTGGGGGCACAGAGGGATCACTATTATATTGTGTGGGCACAGAAGGATCACTATTACAGTGTGGGGGCACAGAGGGATCACTATTACATTGTGGGGGCACAGAGGGATCACTATTACTTTGGGGACCTCGATTACATTGTAGGGACACTGAGGGACAACTAATACATTGTGAGGACGCAGAGGGATCCCTATTGTATTGTGGGGGCACAGAGGGATCACTATTATATTGTGGGGGCACAGAGGGATCACTCATATTGTGGGGGGACAGAGCCATTACTATTACTTTGCGACCTCTATTACATTGCAGGGACACTGAAAGACAACTAATACATTGTGGGGGCACAGAGGGATGACTATTATATTGTGTGGGCACAGAAGGATCACTATTGTATTGAGCAGACACAGAGGGATCTCTATTGTATTTTGGGGACACAGAGGGATCACTATTACATTGTGGGGGCACAGAGGGATCACTATTACATTGTGGGGGCACAGAGGGATCACTATTATATTGTGGGGGCACAGAGGGATCACTATTATAGTGTGTGGGCACAGAGGGATCCCTATTACAGTGTGGGGGCACAGAGGGATCACTATTACAGTGTGGGGGCACAGAGGGATCACTATTACAGTGTGGGGGCACAGAGGGATCACTATTACATTGTGGGGGCACAGAGGGATCACTATTACTTTGGGACCTCTATTACATTGTAGGGACACTGAGGGACAACTAATGCATTGTGAGGACACAGAGGGATCACTATTGTATTGTGCGGGCACAGAGGGATCACTACTATATTGTGGGGGCACAGAGGGATCACTCTTATATTGTGGGGGGACAGAGCCATTACTATTACTTTGCGACCTCTATTACATTGCAGGGACACTGAGAGACAACTAATACATTGTGGGGGCACAGAGGGATGACTATTAGATTGCGTGGGCACAGAAGGATCACTATTATATTGTGGGGGCACAGAAGGATCACTATTATATTGTGGTGGTACAGAGGGATCAATATTATATTGTGGGGGCACAGAGGGATCTCTATTGTATTTTGGGGGCACAGAGGGATCAATATTATATTGTCAGGGCACAGAGGGATCTCTATTGTATTTTAGGGGCACAGAAGGATCACTATTGTATTGAGCCGGCACAGAGGGATCTCTATTGTATTTTGGGGGCACAGAGGGATCATTATTATATTGTGGGGGCACAGAAGGATCAATATTATATTGTCAGGGCACAGAGGGATCTCTATTGTATTTTAGGGGCACAGAAGGATCACTATTGTATTGAGCAGACACAGAGGGATCTCTATTGTATTTTGGGGGCACAGAAGGATCACTATTGTATTTTTGGGGCACAGAGGGATCACTATTATAAAGTGGTGGTACAGACGGATCATTATTATATTGTCAGGGCACAGATGGATCTCTATTGTATTTTGGGGGCACAGAAGGATCACTATTGTATTGAGCCGGCACAGAGGGATCTCTATTGTATTTTGGGGGCACAGATGGATCACTATTGTATTGAGCCGACACAGAGGGATAATTATTATATTGTGGGGGCACAGAAGGATCACAATTATATTGTGGGGGCACAGAAGGATCACTATTATATTGTGGTGGTACAGAGGGATTATTATTATATTGTCAGGGCACAGAGGGATCTCTATTGTATTTTAGGGGCACAGAAAGATCACTATTGTATTGAGCAGACACAGAGGGATCTCTATTGTATTTTGGGGGCACAGAAGGATAACTATTATAATGTGGTGGTACAGAGGGATCATTATTATATTGTCATGGCACAGAGGGATCTCTATTGTATTTTGGTGGCACAGAGGGATCACTATTGTATTGCGCCGGCACAGAGGGATTATTATTATATTGTGGGGGCACAGAGGGATCAGTATTATATTGTGGTGGTACAGAGGGATCAATATTATATTGTCAGGGCACAGAGGGATCTCTATTGTATTTTGGTGGCACAGAAGGATCACTATTGTATTGCGCTGGCACAGAGGGATCTCTATTGTATTTTGGTGGCACAGAGGGATCACTATTGTATTGCACCGGCACAGAGGGATTATTATTATATTGTGGGGGCACAGAGGGATCAGTATTATATTGTGGTGGTACAGAGGGATCAATATTATATTGTCAGGGCACAGAGGGATCTCTATTGTATTTTGGGGGCACAGAAGGATCACTATTGTATTGAGCCGGCACAGAAGGATCACTATTATAATGTGGGGGCACAAAAGGATCACTATTAGATTGTGGTGGTACAGAGGGATCACTATTATATTGTGGGGGCACAGAGGGATCTCTATTGTATTTTGGTGGCACAGAGGGATCACTATTGTATTGCGCCGGCACAGAGGGATTATTATTATATTGTGGGGGCACAGAGGGATCAGTATTATATTGTGGTGGTACAGAGGGATCAATATTATATTGTGGGGGCACAGAGGGATCTCTATTGTATTTGGGGGGCACAGAAGGATCACTATTGTATTGAGCCGGCACAGAGGGATCTTTATTGTATTTTGGGGGCACAGAAGGTTTATTATTATATTGTGGGGGGACAGAGGGATCACTATTGTATTGAGCCGGCATAGAGGGATCCCTATTGTATTGTGGGGGCACAGAGGGATCATTATTACTTATGAAGTGTGAAGTACAGAAAAACTCTACAAAATCATGTCTGAGAGAAGTTGCCACAGTGGTCTTGGGTATTGGAGAAGATCAGTACAGTCACTATATTAAATTGTTTACTATACCTCTGACTGCTGCAGATCAGTATATATATAATAGATCATCCTGGTTCACTAAGCTTTGTTGCAGTACTAAATATAGTTATTTAGGTACTGAACTTGGTTCTGGTACTATATTTATGTACTATCCTTGCTTCTGATAATGCACTATGTAGTTTGCTTGGTTTTAGTATTGCCTGGTTCTGGTACTGTATTGATGTAATTGACTTGTATCTGGACCTCAAACCAATTTTTTTCACTGAGCTTCGTTGTGGTGCTGTATCTATACAGTTTGCTTGGTTCTAATTTCCGTGGCTTTGATAATGTATATATGCCAAGGGTAGTTCTGGTACTGTATCTCTCTACAGAACCTGTTGCTGTATCTATGCCCTAGACTTTAGTTATGGATCTATATCTATAAGTCAGGTTTGACTCTGGTACTGTACAGTGTGGCCCAAAAAGTGGAAAAATCTCAGAACAAAATGTTTTCCATTAGCTGCACTTCTTAATTAAATGGGACGTGGTAGGGTACATGCTTAGGGTACTGAATGTTCATATAGGCTTGTATGTTTCTATATATGTTCAGTGTAATGTAGTACATGTGAGCACCCTATGTATACATATATAGCCTTAGTCTGGCCCACACAAGCTCAGAAAATGTATAAGGTATCAAAGGGGTTTTCTGGAGCACTAAAAGATCCTACAGCTGTGGAATAGCCTGCAATGCATACAAAGGCACACTCGCCTCTTTCAGTGGCCCCATGTAGCACTGGAACCTTGGTCCTCACCGTTCCGATCCCAGAAGAAGCTGTCCGCAGTCACGTGTTCTTTGCCACTCAGCCAATCACAAGCTTCAGGCTGAGCGGTCCTATGTGCAAGTACAGAGGACAGCTTTCTCTAGGTTGGTGAGTAAAGCAGACCCAGGCTCCAGCCTGAAGCCACCGAAGGAGGTAAGCAGGCCTCTTACACTTTATTTTATACAATTCCATGGCCGCAGGATATTTTTGAATCCCAAAAAACTCCTTCCATGTAGAAGAGCATTTAGAACGTTGTTATATTATTCTATCAGGGATGATTTTTCACTGTACACTACGAACCCCCCCCCCCCCCACACACACACACAGTTAGCCCCTCCAACACAGCTAGCTTCTCCTCCCACACAGCTAGCCCCCCACAAACACAGCTAGCTCCTCCCACACAGATAGCTTCTCCTCCCACACAGCTAGCCCCCCCCCCACACACAGCGCCCCCCAACACACACACAGCTAGCCCCTCCCACACAGCTAGCTTCTCCTCCCACACAGCTATCCCCTCCCACACAGATAGCTTCTCCTCCCACACAGCTAGCCCCTCCCACACAACAAGCCCCTCCCACACACATAACTAGCCCCTCCTACACAGCTACCCCCCCCCACACAGGGCTAGCCCCTCCCACACAGCTACCCCCCCCACACAGGGCTAGCCCCTCCCACACAGCTACCTTCTCCTCCCACACAGCTATCCCCCCCCCACACACACAGCTAGCCCCTCCCACACCACATTAGACCGTTAGGGTTCCTTCACACAGACATATTTGCACGCACAATGTACAGAAAATAGAACTGCTGGAGGTCAATGCATTTGTTCTCATCTTCCGTATTTTGTGCACATTGGTGCTCCAAAGGGTCCCATAGAAGTCTACGAGGGGGCGCAGATGCACACAAAATACACAACTGGGTTTGCGAAATGCAGCACAGAACCGTGGGGAAAAAAACACATCCGGACCTCATTAGGCTAAATAGTCTTTTACATCATGGTGGGGGAGGGGGGTTCTGGTCCTGTCCCATGTCTCAAATGTGCCGTAACACGTGCAAATCTACCTAGTTTATAGCACAAATATGTTGCGCTAAAGCGTGCACAATTGCGCATAAACTCATGAGAAGCCACCTTGAAGCCTGGAACTCTAGACCGACACATCTGCATAAATAAGTTGGTGACATCACAAGATAAATAAAGAAAAGTATAAAAAAAGTTAGAGGGATTCTGAAATGTTACAGATTCTGAAAATTTTTGTAATATTACTACCAGGGCGGTTTTCTGGGTCTCCACCTCTTATGCATCAATACTATTTTCGTCCTCTTCACGACACATCTGGTGCTTTCTAGGAGTCGGCAAGGGTTTGGCATGACGTCACAGTGCCATCGGCAGACCTCATGATGCACCTGTCAGCAAACTTTATAGCTGTTTGATAGGCTGGCTGGGCTGCCCATTATTCCAACTGGCCAATCAGGTGTTTCGGTGAGGTTTTAAGCCAGTTCTGGTAATACGCATGTCCTGGTCCAACTCTTTGTATTTCTGACAGTCTTCTGTGCATTTACTTTCATTATTTTCTCTGTGCCAGTCATGTCTTGTTACTTCTGCCCACCGTCCCCGATGTTGTATGCATCCGCTCATCCGTGGCAACCCTTCACATGCCGTTCCTTAACGGAGGGTTCTGGTGCTAATGAGTGTTCCAATGTCCTGTGAGACCCCCTGAGCGAGGTCAGACGTTGTGTGTGATGTCTTCACAGGTCCTACAAGGTTTCGTTGTCCACGTTCTTTCAGTTTACAAGCTCTCCCTGAACGTGGCGGCACTGCACACCTGGCTGGCTTCCATCTCCCAATAGCATGGCCAACAGTGGACTCTGGAAGCTCCAGATGCTGCGATGTCCGTTCTGATGTGCTGGTGACATCCACCCGCCAGACCCCAGTGTCAGCTCTACACCTGGTGACATCCCCCCACCAGACCCCGTTGTCAGCTCAACACCTAGTAACATCCCCCCCCCACCAGACCCCGTTGTCAGCTCTACACCAGGTGACATCCTCCCACCACACCCCATTGTCAGCTCTACACCTGGTGACATTCCCCCGCCAGATCCTGTTCTCAGCTCTACATCTGGTGACATCCGCCCCACAAGACACCATTGTCGGCTCTACACCTGGTGACATCCCCCCACAAGACACCGTTGTTGGCTCTACACCTGGTGACATCCCCACACTAGACCCCATTGTCAGCTCTACACCTAGTGACATCCCCCACCAGAACCCGTTATCAGCTCTACACTTGGTGACATCCCCTTACCAGACCCCATTGTCAGCTCTACACCTGGTGACATCTCCCAACTGGACCTCATTGTCAGCTCTACACCTGGTGACATCCCCCAACCAGACAACGTTGTCAGCTTTACACTTGGTGACATCCCCCAACCAGACCATGTTGTCAGCTTTACAACTGGTGACATCCCCCCACCAAGAGCCGTTGTTAGCTCTAAACCTGGTGACATCAACCCACCAGACCCCGTTGTCAGCTCTACACCTGGTGACCTCCCTCCACCACCAGACCCTGTTGTCAGCTCTACACCTGGTGACATCCCCCCACCACACCCCATTGTCAGCTCTACACCTGGTGACATTCCCCCGCCAGATCCTGTTCTCAGCTCTACATCTGGTGACATCCGCCCCACAAGACACCATTGTCGGCTCTACACCTGGTGACATCCCCCCACAAGACACCGTTGTTGGCTCTACACCTGGTGACATCCCCACACCAGACCCCATTGTCAGCTCTACACCTAGTGACATCCCCCACCAGAACCCGTTGTCAGCTCTACACTTGGTGACATCCCCTTACCAGACCCCATTGTCAGCTCTACACCTGGTGACATCTCCCAACTGGACCTCATTGTCAGCTCTACACCTGGTGACATCCCCCAACCAGACCACGTTGTCAGCTTTACACTTGGTGACATCCCCCAACCAGACCACGTTGTCAGCTTTACAACTAGTGACATCCCCCACCAAGAGCCGTTGTTAGCTCTAAACCTGGTGACATCAACCCACCAGACCCCGTTGTCAGCTCTACACCTGGTGACATACCCCCACCAGACCCCGTCGTCGGCTCTACACCAAGACACATCCCTGCACCACCAGAAGCCTTTGTCAGCTCTACACCTGGTGACATACCTCCACCAGACCCCGTTGTCAGCGATACACCTGCAGATATTCCTCCATCACCAGACCCCTCTACATCTAGTGACATCCCTTCGCCAGACCCCGTTGTCAGCTCCACACCTAGTGACATCCGCCCACCAGACCCCGTTGTCGGCTTTAGACCTGGAGACATCCCTCCGCCACCAGACCCCGTTGTCAGCTCGACACCTGGTCACATTTCCCCACCATACCCCATTGTCAGCTCTACCCCTGGTGACATACCTCCGCAAGATCCTGTTGTCAGCGCTACACCTGGTGACAATCCCCCACAAGACACCCTTGTCGGCTCTACACCTGGTGACATCCACCCACAAGACCCCGTTGTCAGCTCTACACCTGGTGACATGCCCCCACAAGACCCCGTTGTCAGCTCTACACTTGGTGACATACCACCACTAGACCCTGTTGTCAGTTCTACACCTGGTAACCCCCCCCCCCTACCAACACCAGACCCAGCTGTCAGCTCTACACCTTGTGACATCCCCTTACCAGACCCCGTTGTCAGCTCTACACCTGGTGACATCCCCTCACCAGACCCCGTGGTCAGCTCTACACCTGGTGATATACTACTACAGACCATGTTTTCAGCTCTACACCAGGTGACATCCCCCCACCAGACCTTGTTGTCAGATCTACACCTGGTAACATACTGCCACCAAACCCCATTGTCAGCTCTACACCAGGAGAAATCTCTCCACCACCAGACCCTGTTGTCAGCTCTATACCTGGTGACATCCCCCCACCAGACCCCGATGTCAGCTTTACACCTGGTGACATCCCCCCACCAGACCCCGGTTCAGCTCCACACTTAGTGACATCCCCAAACCAGATCCTGTTGTCAGCTCTACACCTGGTGACATCCCCCTACCAGACTCCGTTGTCAGCTTTACACCTGGTGACATCCGCCCACCAGACCCCATTGTCAGCTCTACACCTGGTGACATCCCCCCACCAGACCTCGTTGTCATATCTACAGCTGGTGACCTCCCCCACCCAATCAGACCCCGTTGACAGCTTTACACCTGGTGACATCCCCCCACCAGACCCTATTGTCAGCTCCACACCTGATGACATACTACCACAAGACCCCGTTGTCAGTTCTACACTTGGTGACATCCCCATACCAGACCCTATTGTCACCTCTACACCTGCTGACATCCCACCACCAGACCCCGTTGTCAACTCTACACCTAATGACATTTCCCCACCAGACCTCGTTGTCAGCTCTACACCTACCTGGTGACATCCCCCCACAAGACTCCTCTGTCAGCTGTACACCTGGTGACTCCCCCCACTACATCTCGTTGTCAGCTTTACACCTGGTGACATCTCCCCTCCCTACCAGACCGCGTTGTCAGCTCTACACATAGTGACATGACCCCACCAGACCCCGTTGTCAGCTCTACACCTTGTGACATCCCACCGCCAGACCCCATTGTCACCTCTACATCTGGTGACACCCCCTCCCACCACTATACCCCGTTGTCATCTCTACACCTGGTGACATCCGCCCACCAGACCCCCTTGTCAGCTCTACACCTGGTGACATCTCCCCACCAGACCCCATTGTCAGCTCTACACCTTGTGACATACGCGCACCAGACCCTGTCGTCGGCTCTACACCTGGACACATCCCTCCACCACCAGACGCCTTTGTCAGCTTTACACTTGGTGACATACCTCCACCAGACCCCGTTGTCAGCGCTACACCTGGAGATATCCCTCCATCACCAGACCCATTTGTCAGCTCTACACCTGGAGACATCCCTCCACCACCAGACCCCATTGTCAGCTCTACACCTAGTCACATTCCCACACCATACCCCATTGTCAGCTCTACACCTGGTGACATACCTCCGCAAGATCCTGTTGTCAGCGTTACACCTGTTGACATCCCCCCACAAGACACCCTTGTCGGCTCTACACCTGGTGACATCACCCCACAAGACCCCATTGTCGGCACTACACCTGGAGACATCCCTCCACAAGACCCCGTTGTCAGCTCTACACTTGGTAAATCCTCCCACCCCCCCTCCCACCAGACCCAGCTGTCAGCTCTACACCTGGTGACATCTCCTCACCAGACCCAGTGGTCAGCTCTACATCTGGTGCTACACTACCACCAGACCACGTTGTCAGCTCTACACCGGGTGACATCCCCTCACCAGACCTTGTTGTCAGATCTACACCTGGTGATATACCGGCACCAAACCCCATTGTCAGCTTTACACCAGGAGAAATCTCTCCACCACCAGACCCTGTTGTCAGCTCTCTACCTGGTGACATCCCCCCACCAGACCCCAGTTGAGCTCCACACCTGGTGACATACTACCACAAGACCCCATTGTCAGTTTTACACCTGGTGACATCCCCCCAACAGACGCTATTGTTAGCTCCACACCTGGTGACATACTACCACACGACCCCGTTGTCAGCTCTACACCTGGTGACATCCCCCCACCAGACCCTACTGTCACATCTACACCCGGTGACATCCCCCCACTAGACGCCGTTGTCAGCTTTACACCTGGTGACCTCCCCCCACCAGACCCCATTGTCACTTCTACACCTGGTGACATTCCCCCACTAGACCCCGCTGTTAGCTCTACACCTGGTGACATCCCCCCACCAGACCCCATTGTTACAACTACACCCGGTGACATCCCCCACTAGACCCCGTTGTCAGCTGTACACTTGGTGACATCCCTCAACCAGACCCCATAGTCACCTCTACACCTGGTGACATCCCCCCACTAGACCCCGTTGTCAGCTCTACACCGGATGACATCCCCCCACCAGACCCCATTGTCACCTCTACACTGGGTGACGTCCCCCCACCAGACCCCATTGTCACCTCTACACCTGGTGACATCCGCCCACCAGACCCCGTTGTCAGCTCTACACCTGGTGACATCCGCCGACCAGACCCTCTTGTTGGCTCTACACCTGGTGACATCCCACTACCAGACCCCATTGTCACATCTACACCTGGTGACATCCCCCAATCAGACCCCGCTGTCAGCTCTATGCCTGGTGACATCCCCCCACCAGACCCCATTGTCAGCTCTACACCAGAAGAAATCTCTCCAGCACCAGACCCTGTTGTCAGCTCTATACCTGGTGACATTCCCCCACCAAACCCTGATGTCAGCCTTACAACAGGTGACATCCCCCCACCAGACCCCGGTTCAGCTCCACACCTGGTGACATACTACCACAAGACCCCATTGTCAGCACTACACCTGGTGACATCCCCAATCCAGATCCTGTTGTCAGCTCTACACCTGGTGACAGCCCACCACCAGACCCCATTCTCAACTCTACACCTGATGACACCCCCCTACCAGACCCTGTTGTCAGCTTTACACCTGGTGACATCCGCCCACCAGACCCTGTTGTCAGCTCTAAACCTGGTGACATCCACCCAACAGACCCCATTGTCAGCTCTACACCTGGTGACATCCCCCCACCAGACCTCGTTGTCATATCTACAGCTGGTGACCTCCCCCACCCCACCAGACCCCGTTGTCAGCTTTACACCTGGTGGCATACTGCAACAAGACCCCGTTGTCAGCTCTACACCTGGTGACATCCCCCCACTAGACCCCGTTGTCAACTCTACACCTGGTGACATTCCCCCACCAGACGCCGTTGTCAGCTCTACACCCACCTAGTGACATTCCCCCACTAGACTCCGCTGTCAGCTCTACACCTGGTTACATGCCCCAACCAGACCCCGTTAATAGCTCTACACCTGGTGACATCCCCCACCAGACCCTGTTGTCAGCTCTACACCTAGTGACATCCCCCCACCAGACCCCGTTATCAGCTCTACACCTGGTACCATCCCCCGACCTGACCCCATTGTCACCTCTACACCTGGTGACATCCCCCCACTGGACCCCGTTGTCAGCTCTACACCTCGTGACATCCCCCTACCAGACCCCATTGTCACCTCTACACCTGGGGACATCCCACCACTAGACCCCGTTGTCAGCTCTACTCCTGGTGACATCCCCCCACCAGACCCCATTGTCACCTCTACAGCTGGTGACATCCCCCCACTAGACCCCGTTGTTAGCTCTACACCTGGTGACAATCCCCCACTAGACACCGTTGTCACCTCTACACCTGGTGACATCCCCCCCACTAGACCCCGCTGTCAGCTCTACACCTGGTGAAATCCCCCCACCAGACCCCATTGTCACCTCTACACCTGGTGACATCCCCCCACTAGACCCCATTGACAGCACTACACCTAGTGACATCCCCCCACCAGACCCCATTGTCAGCTCTACACCTGGTGACATCCCCCCCACCAGACCCCATTATCACATTTACACCTGGTCACATCCCCCCACCAGACCCCGTTGTCAGCTCTACACCTGGTGACATCCCCTCACCAGACCCCATTGTCAGCTCTACACCAGAAGAAATCTCTCCACCACCAGACTCTATTGTCAGCTCTATACCTGGTGACATCCCCCCACCAGACCCCATTATCACATTTACACCTGGTCACATCCCCCCACCAGACCCCGATGTCAGCTTTAGACCTGGTGACATCCCCCCACCAGACCCCGGTTCAACTCCACACCTGGTGACATACTACCACAAGACCCCATTGTCAGCTCTACACCTGGTGACATCCCCAAACCAGATCCTGTTGTCAGCTCTACACCTGATGACATCTCCCTACCACACCCCGTTGTCAGCTTTACACCTGGTGACATCTCCCCAACAGACGTCGTTGTCATATCTACAGCTGGTGACAACCCCCCCCCCCCCCCCCACCAGGCCCCGTTGTCAGCTTTACACCTGGTGAAATCTTCCCACTAGACCCCATTATCAGCTCTACACCTGGAGACATCCCCCCACCAGACCCTATTGTCAGCTCCACACCTGGTGGCATACTACCGCAAGACCCCGTTGTCAGCTCTACACCTGTTGATATCCCCACACCAGACCCAGTTGTCAGCTCTACACCTGGTGACATCCCACCACTAGACCCCGTTGTCAACTCTACACCTGGTGACATTCCCCCACTAGACGCCGTTGTCAGCTCTACACCCACCTAGTGACATTCCCCCACTAGACTCCGCTGTCAGCTCTACACCTGGTTACATGCCCCAACCAGACCCCGTTAATAGCTCTACACCTGGTGACATCCCCCACCAGACCCTGTTGTCAGCTCTACACCTAGTGACATCCCCCCACCAGACCCCGTTATCAGCTCTACACCTGGTGCCATCCCCCGACCTGACCCCATTGTCACCTCTACACCTGGCGACATCCCACCACTAGACCCCGTTGTCAGCTCTACTCCTGGTGACATCCCCCCACCAGACCCCATTGTCACCTCTACAGCTGGTGACATCCCCCCACTAGACCCCGTTGTTAGCTCTACACCTGGTGACAACCCCCCACTAGACACCGTTGTCACCTCTACACCTGGTGACATCCCCCCCACTAGACCCCGCTGTTAGCTCTACACCTGGTGAAATCCCCCCACCAGACCCCATTGTCACCTCTACACCTGGTGACATCCCCCCACTAGACCCCATTGACAGCCCTACACCTAGTGACATCCCCCCACCAGACCCCATTGTCACCTCTACACCTGGTGACATCCCCCCACTGGACCCCATTGTCAGCTCTACACCTGGTGACATCCCCCCCACCAGACCCCATTGTCAGCTCTACACCAGAAGAAATCTCTCCACCACCAGACTCTATTGTCAGCTCTATACCTGGTGACATCCCCCCACCAGACCCCATTATCACATTTACACCTGGTCACATCCCCCCACCAGACCCCGATGTCAGCTTTAGACCTGGTGACATCCCCCCACCAGACCCCGGTTCAACTCCACACCTGGTGACATACTACCACAAGACCCCATTGTCAGCTCTACACCTGGTGACATCCCCAAACCAGATCCTGTTGTCAGCTCTACACCTGATGACATCTCCCTACCACACCCCGTTGTCAGCTTTACACCTGGTGACATCTCCCCAACAGACGTCGTTGTCATATCTACAGCTGGTGACATCCCCCCCACCCCACCCCCCACCAGGCCCCGTTGTCAGCTTTACACCTGGTGAAATCTTCCCACTAGACCCCATTATCAGCTCTACACCTGGAGACATCCCCCCACCAGACCCTATTGTCAGCTCCACACCTGGTGGCATACTACCGCAAGACCCCGTTGTCAGCTCTACACCTGTTGATATCCCCACACCAGACCCAGTTGTCAGCTCTACACCTGGTGACATCCCACCACCAGACCCTGTTGTCAACTGTACACCTGGTGACATTCCCCCACCAGACCCCGTTGTCAGCTCTACACGTACCTGGTGACATCCCCCCACCAGACCCCGATGTCAGCTCTACACCTTGTGACATGCCCCCACCAGACCCCGTTGTTAGCTCTACACCTGGTGACATCCCCCACCAGACCCTGTTGTCAGATCTATACCTAGTGACATCCCCCCACCAGACCCCGTTATCAGCTCTACACCTGGTGACATCCCCACGCCAGGCATCGTTGTCAGCACTACACCTGGTGACATCCCACCACCAGACCCCATTTTCACCTCTACACCTGGTGACATCCCCCCCCACTAGACCCCGCTGTTAGCTCTACACCTGGTGAAATCCCCCCACCAGACCCCATTGTCACCTCTACACCTGGTGACATCCCCCCACTAGACCCCATTGACAGCCCTACACCTAGTGACATCCCCCCACCAGACCCCATTGTCACCTCTACACCTGGTGACATCCCCCCACTGGACCCCATTGTCAGCTCTACACCTGGTGACATCCCCCCCACCAGACCCCATTGTCAGCTCTACACCAGAAGAAATCTCTCCACCACCAGACTCTATTGTCAGCTCTATACCTGGTGACATCCCCCCACCAGACCCCATTATCACATTTACACCTGGTCACATCCCCCCACCAGACCCCGATGTCAGCTTTAGACCTGGTGACATCCCCCCACCAGACCCCGGTTCAACTCCACACCTGGTGACATACTACCACAAGACCCCATTGTCAGCTCTACACCTGGTGACATCCCCAAACCAGATCCTGTTGTCAGCTCTACACCTGATGACATCTCCCTACCACACCCCGTTGTCAGCTTTACACCTGGTGACATCTCCCCAACAGACGTCGTTGTCATATCTACAGCTGGTGACATCCCGCCACCAGATCCCATTGTCACCTCTACACTTGGTGACATCACCCCACTAAACACCGTTGTCAGCTCTACACCTGGTAACATCCCCCCCACCAGACCCTATTGTCACATCTACACCCGGTGACATCCCCCCACTAGACCCCGTTGCCAGCTTTACACCTGGTGACATCCCCCCACCAGACCCCATTGTCACCTCTACACCTGGTGACATCCCTCCACCAGACCCCAAAGTCACCTGTGCACCTGGTTACACACCCCCCCCCACACACACACACACACCAGACCCCGTTGTCAGTTCTACACCTGGTGACATCCCTCCCCCAGACCCCATTGTCACCTCTACACCTGGTAACATCCCCCCAGTAGACCCCGTTGTCAGCTTTACACCTGGTGACATCCCCCCACTAGACCCCGTTGTCTGCTTTACACCTGGTGACATCCCACTGCCAGATCACATTGTCACCTCTACACCTGGTGACATCCCTCCCCCAGACCCCATTGTCAGCTCTACACCTGGTGACATCCCTCCACCAGACCCCGTTGTCAGCTTCACACCTGGTGACATCCCCCCACCAGACCCTATTGTCACATCTACACCCGGTGACATCCCCCCACTAGACCAGGTTGTCAGCTTTACACCTCGTGACATCCCCCCCCCACCATACCCCATTGCTACATCTACAGCCGGTGACATCCCCCCAGTAGACCCCATTGTTACCTCTACACCTGGTGACATCCCACCACTAGACCCCGTTGTCAGCACTACACCTGATGACATCCCCCCACCAGACCCCATTGTCACCTCTACACCTGGTGACATCGCCCCAGTAGACCCCATTGTCAGCTCTACACCTGGTGAAATCCCCCCACCAGACCCCATTGTCACATCTACACCTGGTGACATCCCACCACTAGACCCCGTTGTCAGCTCTACAACTGGTGACATCCCCCCACCAGACCCCATTGTCACCTCTACACCTGGTGACATCCCCCCAGTAGACCCCATTCTCAGCTCTACACCTGGTGAAATCCCCCTCCAGACCCCATTGTCACATCTACACCTGGTGACATCCCCGCACCAGACCCCGCTTTCAGCTCTACACCTGGTGAAATCCCCCCCCCCCCGACTAGACCCTATTGTCAGCTCTACACCTGGTGACATCTCTCCCTCAGACCCCATTGTCACCTCTACACCTGGTGACATCCCTCCACCAGGCCCCATTGTCACCTCTACACGAGGTGACATCGCCCAACCAGACCCCATTGTCAGCTCTACACCTGATGACATGCCTCCACCAGACCCCGTTGTCAGCCCTACACCTGGTGACATCCCTCCACCAGACACCGTTGTCAGCCTTACACCTGGTGACATCCCCGCACTAGACCCTGTTGTCAGCTCTACACCTGGTGAAATCCCCCCACTAGACCCCGTTGTCAGCTTTACACCTGGTGACATCCCACCGCCAGACCCCATTGTTACCTCTACACCTGGTGACATCGGCCCACCAGACCCCGTTGTCAGCTCTACACCTGGTGACATCCCACCACCAGACCCCATTGTCACCTCTACTCCTGGTGACATCTGCTCACCAGACCCCGTTGTCAGCTTTACACCTGGTGACATCCCCCCACCAGACCCCATTGTCACCTCTACACCTGGTGACATCGGCCCACCAGACCCCGTTGTCAGCTCTACACCTGTTGACATCCCACCACCAGACCCCATTGTCACCTCTACACCAGGTGACATCCGCCCACCAGACCCCCTTGTCGGCTCTACACCTGGTGACATCGGCCCACCAGACCCCATTTTCAGCTCTACACCTGTTGACATCCCACCACCAGACCCCATTGTCACCTCTACACCTGGTGACACCCCACCACCAGACCCCATTTTCACCTCTACACCTGGTAACATCCCCCCACTAGTCCTCGTTCTTAGCTCTGCACCTGGTGACATCACCCCACCAGACCCCATTGTTACATCTACAGCCGTTGACATCCCCCTACTAGACCCCCTTGTCAGCTTTACACTTGGTGACATCCCCCCACCAGACCACATTGTCACCTCTACACCTGGTTACATCCCACCACTAGACGCCGTTGTCAGCTCTACAACTGGTGACATCCCCCCACCAGACCCCATTGTCCCCTCTACACCTGGTGACATCCCCCCCAGTAGATCCCATTGTCAGCTCTACACCTGGTGAAATCCCCCCACCAGACCCCATTGTCACATCTACACCTGGTGACATCCCCCAACAGACCCCGTTGTCAGCTCTACACCTGGTGACATCCCCCACCCCCCACCAGACCCCGTTGTCAGCTCTACACCTGGTGACATCCCTCCACCAGACCGCAGTCACCTCTACACCTGGTGACACCCCCCCGACAAGACCGCGTTGTCAGCTCTACACCTGGTGACATCCCTCCCCCAGACCCCATTGTCAGCTCTACACCTGGTGACATCCCTCCACCAGACCCCATTGTCAGCTCTACACCTGGTGACATCCCTCCACCAGACCCCATTGTCAGCCCTACACCTGGTGACATCCCCCCACCAGACGCCGCTGTCAGCTCAACACCTGGTGACATCCCCCCCACCAGACCCCGTTGTCAGCTCTACACCTGGTGACATCCCCGCACTAGACCCCGTTGTCAGCTCTACACCTGGTGACACCCCACCGCCAGACCCCATTGTCACCTCTACACCTGGTGACATCCGCCCACCAGACCCCGTTGTCAGCTCTACACCTGGTAATATCCCACCACCAGACCCCATTGTCACCTCTACACCTGGTGACATCCGCCCAACAGACCCTGTTGTCGGCTCTACACCTGGTGATATCCCACCACCAGACCCCATTGTCACCTCTACACCTGCTGACATCCGCCCAACAGACCCCGTTGTCGGCTCTACACCTGGTGACATCCGCCCACCAGACTCCCTTGTCAGCTCAACACCTGGTGACACCCCCCCCCCACCAGACCCCGTTGTCAGCTCTACACCTGGTGACATCCCCGCACTAGACCCCGCTGTCAGCTCTACACCTGGTGACATCCCCCCACTAGAGATCCCGTTGTTAGCTCTATACCTGGTGACATCACCCCACTAGACACCGTTGTCAGCTCTACACCTGGTGACATCCCCCCCACCAGACCCTATTGTCACATCTACAGCCGGTGACATCCCCCCCACTAGACCCCGTTGTCAGCTTTACATCTGGTGACATTCCCCCCACCAGACCCCATTGTCACCTCTACACCTGGTGACATCCCCCCACTAGACCCCGTTGTTAGCTCTACACCTGGTGACATCCCCCCACCAGACCCCATTGTTACATCTACAGCCGGTGACATCCCCACACCAAACCCCATTGTCACCTCTACACCTGGTGACATCCCACCACTAGACCCCGTTGTCAGCTCTATACCTGGTGACATCCCCCCACCAGACCCCATTGTCACCTCTATACCTGGTGACATCCCCCCACTAGACCCCGTTGTTAGCTCTACACCTGGTGACATTCCCCCACCAGACCCCATTGTTACATCTACAGCCGGTGACATCCGCCCACCAGACCCCATTGTCACCTCTACACCTGGTGACATCCCCCCACTAGACCCCGTTGTTAGCTCTACACCTGGTGACATTCCACCACCAGACCCCATTGTTACATCTACAGCCGGTGACATCCTCCCACTAGACCCCCTTGTCAGCTTTACACTTAGTGACATCCCCCCACCAGACCACATTGTCACCTCTACACCTGGTGACATCCCAACACTAGACCCTGTTGTCAGCTCTACACCTGGTAACATCCCCCCACCAGACCCCATTGTCACATCTACACCTGGTGACATGCCCCCACCAGACCCTGCTGTCAGCTCTACACCTGGTAACATCCCCCCACCAGACCCCGTTGTCAGCTCTACACCTGATGACATCCCTCTACCAGACCCCATAGTCACCTCTACACCTGGTGACCCCCCCCCCACTAGACCCCGTTGTCAGCTCTACACCTGGTGACATCCCCCCACTAGACATAGTTGTCACCTCTACACCTGGTTACATCCCCCCACTAGACCCCATTGTTAGCTCTACACCTGGTGACATCCCCCCCACCAGACCCTATTGTCACATCTACACCCGGTGACATCCCCCCCACTAGACCCCGTTGTCAGCTTTACACCTGGTGACATCCCCCCACCAGACCCCATTGTAACCTCTACACCTGGTGACATCCCCCCACTAGACCCCGTTGTTAGCTCTACACCTGGTGACATCCCCCCACTAGACCCCATTGTTACATCTACAGCCGGTGACATCCCCCCACTAGACCCCCTTGTCAGCTTTACACTTAGTGACATCCCCCCACCAGACCCCATTGTCACCTCTACACCCGGTGACATCCCCCCCACTAGACTCCGTTGTCAGCTTTACACCTGGTGACATCCCCCCACCAGACCCCATTGTCACCTCTACACCTGGTGACATCCCCTCACTAGACCCCGTTGTTAGCTCTACACCTGGTGACATCCCCCCACTAGACCCCATTGTTACATCTACAGCCGGTGACATCCCCCCACTAGACCCCCTTGTCAGCTTTACACTTAGTGACATCCCCCCACCAGACCCCATTGTCACCTCTACACCTGGTGACATCCCACCACTAGACCCCGTTGTCAGCTCTACACCTGCTGACATCCCCCCACCAGACCCCATTGTCACCTCTACACCTGGTGACATCCCCCCACTAGACCCCATTGTTATCCCTACACCTGGTGACATTCCACCACCAGACCCCATTGTTACATGTACAGCCGGTGACATCCTCCCACTAGACCCCCTTGTCAGCTTTACACTTAGTGACATCCCCCCACAAGAAGACATTGTCACCTCTACACCTGGTGATATCCCAACACTAGACCCCGTTGTCAGCTCTACACCTGGTGACATCCCACACCAGACCCCATGTCACCTCTACACCTGGTGACATCCCCCAAGTAAACCCCTTTGTCAGCTCTACACCTGGTGAAATCCCCCCACCAGACCCCATTGTCACATCTACGCCTGGTGACATGCCCCCACTAGACCCCGTTGTCAGCTCTACACCTGGTGACACCCCCCCCCCCACACACTAGACCCCTTTGTCAGCTCTACACCTGGTGACATCCCTCCCCCAGACCCCATTGTCACTTCTACACCTGGTGACATCCCTCCACCAGGCACCATTGTCACCTCTACACCTGGTGACATCCCCCCCACCAGACCCCGTTGTCAGCTCTACACCTGGTGACATCCCTCCACCAGACCCCATAGTCACTTCTACACCTGGTGACATCCCTCCACCAGACCCCGTTGTCAGCCCTACACCTGGTGACATTCCACCACTGGACCCCGTTGTCACCTCTACACCTGGTGACATCCCCCCACTAGAACCCATTGTCAGCTCTACACCTGGTGACATCCCCCCACCAGACCCCATTGTCACCTCTACACCAGGTGACATCCGCCTACCAGACCCCCTTGTCGGCTCTACACCTGGTGACATCGGCCCACCAGACCCCATTTTCAGCTCTACACCTGTTGACATCCCACCACCAGACCCCCTTGTCACCTCTACACCTGGTGACACCCCACCACCAGACCCCATTTTCACCTCTACACCTGGTAACATCCCCCCACTAGTCCTCGTTCTTAGCTCTGCACCTGGTGACATCACCCCACCAGACCCCATTGTTACATCTACAGCCGTTGACATCCCCCTACTAGACCCCCTTGTCAGCTTTACACTTAGTGACATCCCCCCACAAGAAGACATTGTCACCTCTACACCTGGTGATATCCCAACACTAGACCCCGTTGTCAGCTCTACACCTGGTGACATCCCACACCAGACCCCATGTCACCTCTACACCTGGTGACATCCCCCAAGTAAACCCCTTTGTCAGCTCTACACCTGGTGAAATCCCCCCACCAGACCCCATTGTCACATCTACGCCTGGTGACATGCCCCCACTAGACCCCGTTGTCAGCTCTACACCTGGTGACCCCCCCCCCCCCACACACACACTAGACCCCTTTGTCAGCTCTACACCTGGTGACATCCCTCCCCCAGACCCCATTGTCACTTCTACGCCTGGTGACATCCCTCCACCAGGCACCATTGTCACCTCTACACCTGGTGACATCCCCCACACCAGACCCCGTTGTCAGCTCTACACCTGGTGACATCCCTCCACCAGACCCCATAGTCACTTCTACACCTGGTGACATCCCTCCACCAGACCCCGTTGTCAGCCCTACACCTGGTGACATTCCACCACTGGACCCCGTTGTCACCTCTACACCTGGTGACATCCCCCCACTAGAACCCATTGTCAGCTCTACACCTGGTGACATCCCCCCACCAGACCCCATTGTCACCTCTACACCAGGTGACATCCGCCCACCAGACCCCCTTGTCGGCTCTACACCTGGTGACATCGGCCCACCAGACCCCATTTTCAGCTCTACACCTGTTGACATCCCACCACCAGACCCCATTGTCACCTCTACACCTGGTGACACCCCACCACCAGACCCCATTTTCACCTCTACACCTGGTAACATCCCCCCACTAGTCCTCGTTCTTAGCTCTGCACCTGGTGACATCACCCCACCAGACCCCATTGTTACATCTACAGCCGTTGACATCCCCCTACTAGACCCCCTTGTCAGCTTTACACTTGGTGACATCCCCCCACCAGACCACATTGTCACCTCTACACCTGGTGACATCCCACCACTAGACGCCGTTGTCAGCTCTACAACTGGTGACATCCCCCCACCAGACCCCATTGTCCCCTCTACACCTGGTGACATCCCCCCCAGTAGATCCCATTGTCAGCTCTACACCTGGTGAAATCCCCCCAACAGACCCCATTGTCACATCTACACCTGGTGACATCCCCCAACAGACCCCGTTGTCAGCTCTACACCTGGTGACATCCCCCACCCCCCACCAGACCCCGTTGTCAGCTCTACACCTGGTGACATCCCTCCACCAGACCGCAGTAACCTCTACACCTGGTGACACCCCTCCGACAAGACCGCGTTCTCAGCTCTACACCTGGTGACATCCCTCCCCCAGACCCCATTGTCAGCTCTACACCTGGTGACATCCCTCCACCAGACCCCATTGTCAGCTCTACACCTGGTGACATCCCACCACCAGACCCCATTGTCAGCCCTACACCTGGTGACATCCCCCCACCAGACGCCGCTGTCAGCTCAACACCTGGTGACACCCCCCCCACCAGACCCCGTTGTCAGCTCTACACCTGGTGACATCCCCGCACTAGACCCCGTTGTCAGCTCTACACCTGGTGACATCCCACCGCCAGACCCCATTGTCACCTCTACACCTGGTGACATCCGCCCACCAGACCCCGTTGTCAGCTCTACACCTGCTGATATCCCACCACCAGACCCTATTGTCACCTCTACACCTGGTGACATCCGCCTAACAGACCCCGTTGTCGGCTCTACACCTGGTGATATCCCACCACCAGACCCCATTGTCACCTCTACACCTGCTGACATCCGCCCAACAGACCCCGTTGTCGGCTCTACACCTGGTGACATCCGCCCACCAGACTCCCTTGTCAGCTCAACACCTGGTGACACCCCCCCCCACCAGACCCCGTTGTCAGCTCTACACCTGGTGACATCCCCGCACTAGACCCCGCTGTCAGCTCTACACCTGGTGACATCCCCCCACTAGATCCCGTTGTTAGCTCTATACCTGGTGACATCACCCCACTAGACACCGTTGTCAGCTCTACACCTGGTGACATCCCCCCCACCAGACCCTATTGTCACATCTACAGCCGGTGACATCCCCCCCACTAGACCCCGTTGTCAGCTTTACATCTGGTGACATTCCCCCCACCAGACCCCATTGTCACCTCTACACCTGGTGACATCCCCCCACTAGACCCCGTTGTTAGCTCTACACCTGGTGACATCCCCCCACCAGACCCCATTGTTACATCTACAGCCGGTGACATCCCCACACCAAACCCCATTGTCACCTCTACACCTGGTGACATCCCACCACTAGACCCCGTTGTCAGCTCTATACCTGGTGACATCCCCCCACCAGACCCCATTGTCACCTCTACACCTGGTGACATCCCCCCACTAGACCCCGTTGTTAGCTCTACACCTGGTGACATCCCCCCACCAGACCCCATTGTTACATCTACAGCCGGTGACATCCGCCCACCAGACCCCATTGTCACCTCGACACCTGGTGACATCCCCCCACTAGACCCCGTTGTTAGCTCTACACCTGGTGACATCCCCCCACTAGACCCCGTTGTTAGCTCTACACCTGGTGACATTCCACCACCAGACCCCATTGTTACATCTACAGCCGGTGACATCCTCCCACTAGACCCGCTTGTCAGCTTTACACTTAGTGACATCCCCCCCACCAGACCACATTGTCACCTCTACACCTGGTGACATCCCAACACTAGACCCTGTTGTCAGCTCTACACCTGGTAACATCCCCCCACCAGACCCCATTGTCACATCTACACCTGGTGACATGCCCCCACCAGACCCTGCTGTCAGCTCTACACCTGGTAACATCCCCCCACCAGACCCCGTTGTCAGCTCTACACCTCATGACATCCCTCTACCAGACCCCATAGTCACCTCTACACCTGGTGACCCCCCCCCCTCCCCACTAGACCCCGTTGTCAGCTCTACACCTGGTGACATCCCCCCACTAGACCCCGTTGTTAGCTCTACACCTGGTGACATCCCCCCCACCAGACCCTATTGTCACATCTACACCCGGTGACATCCCCCCACTAGACCCCCTTGTCAGCTTTACACTTAGTGACATCCCCCCACCAGACCCCATTGTCACCTCTACACCTGGTGACATCCCACCACTAGACCCCGTTGTCAGCTTTACACCTGGTGACATCCCCCCACCAGACCCCATGGTCACCTCTACACCTGGTGACATCCCCTCACTAGACCCCGTTGTTAGCTCTACACCTGGTGACATCCCCCCACTAGACCCCATTGTTACATCTACAGCCGGTGACATCCCCCCACTAGACCCCCTTGTCAGCTTTACACTTAGTGACATCCCCCCACCAGACCCCATTGTCACCTCTACACCTGGTGACATCCCACCACTAGACCCCGTTGTCAGCTCTACACCTGCTGACATCCCCCCACCAGACCCCATTGTCACCTCTACACCTGGTGACATCCCCCCACTAGACCCCATTGTTAGCTCTACACCTGGTGACATTCCACCACCAGACCCCATTGTCACCTCTACACCTGGTGACATCCCCCCACTAGACCCCGTTGTTAGCTCTACACCTGGTGACATCCCCCCACCAGACCCCATTGTTACATCTACAGCCGGTGACATCCCCACACCAAACCCCATTGTCACCTCTACACCTGGTGACATCCCACCACTAGACCCCGTTGTCAGCTCTATACCTGGTGACATCCCCCCACCAGACCCCATTGTCACCTCTACACCTGGTGACATCCCCCCACTAGACCCCGTTGTTAGCTCTACACCTGGTGACATCCCCCCACCAGACCCCATTGTTACATCTACAGCCGGTGACATCCGCCCAACAGACCCCATTGTCACCTCTACACCTGGTGACATCCCCCCACTAGACCCCGTTGTTAGCTCTACACCTGGTGACATTCCACCACCGGACCCCATTGTTACATCTACAGCCGGTGACATCCTCCCACTAGACCCCCTTGTCAGCTTTACACTTAGTGACATCCCCCCACCAGACCACATTGTCACCTCTACACCTGGTGACATCCCAACACTAGACCCTGTTGTCAGCTCTACACCTGGTAACATCCCCCCACCAGACCCCATTGTCACATCTACACCTGGTGACATGCCCCCACCAGACCCTGCTGTCAGCTCTACACCTGGTAACATCCCCCCACCAGACCCCGTTGTCAGCTCTACACCTCATGACATCCCTCTACCAGAGCCCATAGTCACCTCTACACCTGGTGACCCCCCGCCCCCACTAGACCCCGTTGTCAGCTCTACACCTGGTGACATCCCCCCACTAGACATCGTTGTCACCTCTACACCTGGTTACATCCCCCCACTAGACCCCGTTGTTAGCTCTACACCTGGTGACATCCCCCCCACCAGACCCTATTGTCACATCTACACCCGGTGACATCCCCCCCACTAGACCCCGTTGTCAGCTTTACACCTGGTGACATCCCCCCACCAGACCCCATTGTAACCTCTACACCTGGTGACATCCCCCCACTAGACCCCGTTGTTAGCTCTACACCTGGTGACATCCCCCCACTAGACCCCATTGTTACATCTACAGCCGGTGACATCCCCCCACTAGACTACCTTGTCAGCTTTACACTTAGTGACATCCCCCCACCAGACCCCATTGTCACCTCTACACCTGGTGACATCCCACCACTAGACCCCGTTGTCAGCTCTACACCTGCTGACATCCCCCCACCAGACCCCATTGTCACCTCTACACCTGGTGACATCCCCCCACTAGACCCCATTGTTAGCTCTACACCTGGTGACATTCCACCACCAGACCCCATTGTCACCTCTACACCTGGTGACATCCCCCCACTAGACCCCGTTGTTAGCTCTACACCTGGTGACATCCCCCCCACCAGACCCTATTGTCACATCTACACCCGGTGACATCCCCCCACTAGACCCCGTTGTCAGCTTTACACCTGGTGACATCCCCCCACCAGACCCCATTGTAACCTCTACACCTGGTGACATCCCCCCACTAGACCCCGTTGTTAGCTCTACACCTGGTGACATCCCCCCACTAGACCCCATTGTAACATCTACAGCCGGTGACATCCCCCACTAGACCCCCTTGTCAGCTTTACACTTAGTGACATCCCCCCACCAGACCCCATTGTCACCTCTACACCCGGTGACATCCCCCCCACTAGACTCCGTTGTCAGCTTTACACCTGGTGACATCCCCCCACCAGACCCCATTGTCACCTCTACACCTGGTGACATCCCCTCACTAGACCCCGTTGTTAGCTCTACACCTGGTGACATCCCCCCACTAGACCCCATTGTTACATCTACAGCCGGTGACATCCCCCCACTAGACCCCCTTGTCAGCTTTACACTTAGTGACATCCCCCCACCAGACCCCATTGTCACCTCTACACCTGGTGACATCCCACCACTAGACCCCGTTGTCAGCTCTACACCTGCTGACATCCCCCCACCAGACCCCATTGTCACCTCTACACCTGGTGACATCCCCCCACTAGACCCCATTGTTAGCTCTACACCTGGTGACATTCCACCACCAGACCCCATTGTCACCTCTACACCTGGTGACATCCCCCCACTAGACCCTGTTGTTAGCTCTACACCTGGTGACATCCCCCCACCAGACCCCATTGTTACATCTACAGCCGGTGACATCCCCACACCAAACCCCATTGTCACCTCTACACCTGGTGACATCCCACCACTAGACCCCGTTGTCAGCTCTATACCTGGTGACATCCCCCCACCAGACCCCATTGTCACCTCTACACCTGGTGACATCCCCCCACTAGACCCCGTTGTTAGCTCTACACCTGGTGACATCCCCCCACCAGACCCCATTGTTACATCTACAGCCGGTGACATCCGCCCAACAGACCCCATTGTCACCTCTACACCTGGTGACATCCCCCCACTAGACCCCGTTGTTAGCTCTACACCTGGTGACATTCCACCACCAGACCCCATTGTTACATCTACAGCCGGTGACATCCTCCCACTAGACCCCCTTGTCAGCTTTACACTTAGTGACATCCCCCCACCAGACCACATTGTCACCTCTACACCTGGTGACATCCCAACACTAGACCCTGTTGTCAGCTCTACACCTGGTAACATCCCCCCACCAGACCCCATTGTCACATCTACACCTGGTGACATGCCCCCACCAGACCCTGCTGTCGGCTCTACACCTGGTAACATCCCCCCACCAGACCCCGTTGTCAGCTCTACACCTCATGACATCCCTCTACCAGACCCCATAGTCACCTCTACACCTGGTGACCCCCCGCCCCCACTAGACCCCGTTGTCAGCTCTACACCTGGTGACATCCCCCCACTAGACATCGTTGTCACCTCTACACCTGGTTACATCCCCCCACTAGACCCCGTTGTTAGCTCTACACCTGGTGACATCCCCCCCACCAGACCCTATTGTCACATCTACACCCGGTGACATCCCCCCCACTAGACCCCGTTGTCAGCTTTACACCTGGTGACATCCCCCCACCAGACCCCATTGTAACCTCTACACCTGGTGACATCCCCCCACTAGACCCCGTTGTTAGCTCTACACCTGGTGACATCCCCCCACTAGACCCCATTGTTACATCTACAGCCGGTGACATCCCCCCACTAGACTACCTTGTCAGCTTTACACTTAGTGACATCCCCCCACCAGACCCCATTGTCACCTCTACACCTGGTGACATCCCACCACTAGACCCCGTTGTCAGCTCTACACCTGCTGACATCCCCCCACCAGACCCCATTGTCACCTCTACACCTGGTGACATCCCCCCACTAGACCCCATTGTTAGCTCTACACCTGGTGACATTCCACCACCAGACCCCATTGTCACCTCTACACCTGGTGACATCCCCCCACTAGACCCCGTTGTTAGCTCTACACCTGGTGACATCCCCCCACCAGACCCCATTGTTACATCTACAGCCGGTGACATCCCCACACCAAACCCCATTGTCACCTCTACACCTGGTGACATCCCACCACTAGACCCCGTTGTCAGCTCTATACCTGGTGACATCCCCCCACCAGACCCCATTGTCACCTCTACACCTGGTGACATCCCCCCACTAGACCCCGTTGTTAGCTCTACACCTGGTGACATCCCCCCACCAGACCCCATTGTTACATCTACAGCCGGTGACATCCGCCCACCAGACCCCATTGTCACCTCTACACCTGGTGACATCCCCCCACTAGACCCCGTTGTTAGCTCTACACCTGGTGACATTCCACCACCAGACCCCATTGTTACATCTACAGCCGGTGACATCCTCCCACTAGACCCCCTTGTCAGCTTTACACTTAGTGATATCCCCCCACCAGACCACATTGTCACCTCTACACCTGGTGACATCCCAACACTAGACCCTGTTGTCAGCTCTACACCTGGTGACATCCCCCCACCAGACCCCGCTGTCAGCTCTACACCTGGTGACATCCCCCCCCCCCCACCAGACCCCGTTGTCAACTCTACACCTGGTGACATCCCTGCACTAGACCCTATTGTCAGCTCTACACCTGGTGAAATCCCCCCACTAGACCCCGTTGTCAGCTTTACACCTGGTGACACCCCCTCCCACCATTATACCCCATTGTCATTTCTACACCTGGTGACATCCGCCCACCAGACCCCCTTGTCAGCTCTACACCTGGTGACATCCGCCCACCAGACCCCATTGTCAGCTCTACACCTGGTGAAATCCCCCCACTAGACCCCGTTGTCAGCTCTACACCTGGTGAAATCCCCCCACTAGACCCCGTTGTCAGCTTTACACCTGGTGAAATCCCCCCACTAGACCCCGTTGTCAGCTCTACACCTGGTGACATCTCCCCACTAGACCCCGTTGTCAGCTTTACACCTGGTGACATCCGCCCACCAGACCCCATTGTCAGCTCTACACCTGGTGAAATCCCCCCACTAGACCCCGTTGTCAGCTCTACACCTGGTGACATCTCCCCACTAGACCCCGTTGTCAGCTTTACACCTGGTGAAATCCCCCCACTAGACCCCGTTGTCAGCTCTACACCTGGTGACATCTCCCCACTAGACCCCGTTGTCAGCTTTACACCTGGTGACATCTCCCCACCAGACCGCATTGTCACCTCTACACCTGGTGACACCCCCTCCCACCACTATACCCCGTTGTCATCTCTACACCTGGTGACATCCCCCCACCAGACCCCATTGTCACCTCTACACCTGGTGACATCCCCCCACTAGACCCCGTTGTCAGCTTTACACCTGGTGACATCCCACCGCCAGACCCCAGACCCCATTGTCAGCTCTACACCTGGTGACATCCGCCCACCAGACCCCCTTGTCAGCTCTACACCTGGTGACATCTCCCCACTAGACCCCGTTGTCAGCTTTACACCTGGTGACATCCCACCGCCAGACCCCAGACCCCATTGTCAGCTCTACACCTTGTGACATCTCCCCACTAGACCCCGTTGTCAGCTTTACACCTGGTGACATCCCACCGCCAGACCCCAGACCCCATTGTCAGCTCTACACCTGGTGACATCCGCCCACCAGACCCCATTGTCACCTCTACACCTGGTGACATCTCCACACCAGACCCTATTGTCACCTCTACACCTGGTGACATCTCCCCACTAGACCCCGTTGTCAGCTTTACACCTGGTGACATCCCCCCACTAGACCCTGTTGTCACCTCTACACCTGGTGACATCCCCCCACTAGACCCTGTTGTCACCTCTACACCTGGTGACATCCCCCCACTAGACCCCGTTGTCAGCTCTACACCTGGTGACATCCCCCCACCAGACCCTGTTGTCAGCTCTACACCTGGTAATATCCCACCACCAGACCCCGTTGTCAGCTCTACACCTGGTGACACCCCCCCACCAGACCCTGTTGTCAGCTTTACACCTGGGTATATCTGATGGTTTCTGTACCGTGATTTCCTGTGTGATCCTCTCCGTGTTACCTAATGCTACACATCACCTGACTGCACAGGATTGGCGGGGGGCACATACTTCTGTCACCACAATGTATATGTATAAGTAGTCACAGTTTCATTTAGAAGTAATCTCTTTTGTGAATCCAGATTCGGCAGCCATTGACAGCTGTTTACTTGGCAAGCTCTTCCTGTTGACAGACAGGCGTACCGGGGCGAGGATCGCGACAGCTGATGTGGCGTGTGCAGAATAACTAAACAAGTCTGCACATAATGGGAAGCATGCTGACAGAGGAATGCAGGAAGTGCTCGGCGCCCGCACGGCCGCTCTTGTGGTGTCCTTATCTCATTGGATGTATATAGAAGTGAAAGAGAAAGCCTGGCCGATCCCAGATCCCCGGCACACCGAACCGTTAGCGGGAGCAAAAATAATCGCTGGATCGTTTGAATATCAGTGATAATTATCATTCAATGTAAACACAACAGTGGGACCATGAATGATATTTCATGCGTTTCTCAATCATTCAATGCAAGCAGGAGAATCACGGCTGGTTCATTTGCTGATTGTTCGGTTCAGTTCTCATTCACTGCTGCAGCCAACGACTTATCTGCCCTTGTAGACAGGCTGCAGCATCCAACTCCGTCGTCGTCTCCTCCAGGGAATGAGAAGGTCCGAGCGCCAACCGTCATTTGTGGACTATGCCGAATCTCCGCGCTCCATCCCAGCCCCCCGCGGTCACGCACAAGCACTGGTGTGCGGCTAACAACTCCCCAGCGCTCCTGTGGGTATGAATCCTATGGAGACACCGCTAATGATGGCAATGTGCCAGTAACCAAGCGGATGCCACCAGCCAACGGGCAGGAGATCTCCCATGAGCCTCGGCTGTGGGACTACAAGGGTGGCCAAAGTCATTTCTGTGCCATCGGTATGCCTACACGAATGGCTGTCCATGATGAGCGCACGCTGGTTACGTATCCGCGCCCCGCCTTCGTAGAATTGCCACTTTGTACCTTTTGTAACCACAAGGTCAATTCATTTGCATTCATTAATACAAGATCGGCGAGGTCAGACCTTTCACTTCACACGGCTGAGAAAATTGCTGGATTCTGTGCGTTAGCGTGATGTATATAATGCGAGCTACGTATTAACCCATTGTTAAAAACATGAGATGCAATGAGCGGTGCCTGGCACGGCATACAGACGGCTTGTGCGGTAGCTGTATGATGAGAACCATGTCAGCTGTGCACATACGGCCTTACACATTAGTACTGCGGTGTAGTAGGATTACGTAGTGTGAACTAACCGCTTGCTGAGATGCCCGTGTGCCCGGCCTCACTGATTCACTGTCCTGAGAGTCCCGTGTACCGACCGCTCCGGGCCATAATGAGGGATGGTGAAAGGTTCCTAATACAGAGGATGTATGTTTACGGGTGACGTCAGGCGGTAGGTAGTAGGAAGAAGAGGCCATGTACAGTAAGCCCAGAGGAGTAATAGGATGGTAATTATATATGCAGCTGATTACATTAGACTGATTAGTGTTTTATGTGTCAACTAGATCTTATAACCTCTAATAGAAGGAAGGCAGAGGACGTTCCAACAGGAATGTGCAGGCGCTCCCAGGACTCCTCCGAGTGTTGGCAGCCGTACACCGCCACACCCCACACACAGCACAGTGACAGCTGGCGGCCGCCCCGTGTGTCATACACATATGCATTACACGCATGACCTCTGAAGTCAAGAAGGAACTTTCCTCCACATGCAGATACATTACAGGCAGAGCCTCCTCCATCCATGCCAGGCCTCTGACGTGTCACCATTGCCACCGACACCAGGCTATATGGCCTCTACCACGGCCCGCATCATGTATGCATAGTATTTCTTGTATTCCTCTGTGATGTGGTACATGTTATACCGCTTTGTCATCATGTAATTATGTTTAACGTTCTTTTTTCCACCATTAATGGACTTTTACAATGTAATCTGACACTGCAGACATCGGAGCGGACGGGGACTGTTAGGCCGAGGCCGGCTGTACTACCCATCACACGGAGCTCTACTGACTGCTGACCGCTCTGGGGGTTTGGTTAGTGGAAATGTTTCTAATGGCGAAGACCCTGTTGTACCGGTGCAGCCAACACGGCGAACCTGTACGGCACCCTGAAGCCACTATCTCCTGGAATGACATATATCCTTGATGGAAGGGAATAAACTGAAGTAGCACGCAGGGTGTATTTACCCATAAGGCCGGGCTCACACAACATGTAGGCAGTGTTGCTGCGCGCCACCAATCATCATGCACTATCTGGCCGTGTATGCACACATAATGTGTGCCAAGATAGAACATGCTGACATATGTGTGTGTTTGACTATTGAGCGGGTCTCTAACAAATCAAGGGGCTACTGGCATCACGCGGGAGCACTGCAGGCGCGACATGACGTGCAATGACAATACGCCCGTGTGAGACGGCCGAAGGAGCATACAAAGGATTCTGCAACATAAATGCATGAACAGGTTTGCCTACATGCCCCTCCGCTCAGCGCTGTTAGCATTGTCCAAAGGCTGGAGGTAGAGCATGTAAGTGCGCATGGCATGCTGGTATGTGTAGTGCTTATATCTCTAGTGATGGACGGTAGTGTATAGCTGGATCTCTGTAGGGCACGAGAGCTCTGCACAGCTTCCCAACCACATGAATGAGGAGGATCAGGCGGCTTGTAGTTACCTTGTCTGCCGCCCCAGACGTACAGCTCCTTGATGCCGAGCTCGTTCAGTGAGCGGGACATGTCCAGCTCCTCTCTGCTGACCGCGTCTCGTAAGAGAGTCACATTCTCATGGTCCAGGCCACATTTGTCGCACACGGCTGGAAGGATGTTCCACAAAGGCACCGCCGGATTCACTCGCACAACAGCTTTTTGCGTACCAAGGAAGTTTACAACAAGCCGCACAGTTTTCTGGGGAAGACAAGAATGAAAGGCCAAACATTGGAATCTGCTGTCTTTGCCAAGTCTTCGCTACCATGCAGTGTAATGGAATGCAGAATTCACCTGATCCCTGGCATACAGATCCGGTGACTCATTAGCATTTAGCCGTCAGAAGGGGACGGGCCAGGTGAGATGACTAACTGCGCGCAGCGGGCTGCCGGGCGATCAGCAAACAGTACAATCACACCTGGATTGGATTACCTCTTCTGGAAGTGACAAGTTGACAAAGGGTGTTGAGACAGAAGCTTCACCAGACAAGAGCTTCCCTGACTATGAAGAATCGGATAATCCAGAAGAAAGTGAATGACAGAGAATGATGTGAAGGGCAGTTTATAAAAGAGGCTCGGTCCTGAAGGGCTCATTCACACCAGCGTATACACGCCACAGATGTATGCCCGCCTTTATGGCGCATGGAATTCCCGTGAATAGAACCCATTGAGTTCTGTACAACCGCTCAGACAGACAAGACATCGCGGTCCGGCGGACGACGCACAGCGTGCTGTACAACCACTCAGACAGACAAGACACCGCGGTCCGGCGGACGCCACGCAGCATGCTGTACAACCGCTCAGACAGACAAGACACTGCGGACCAGCGGACGGCACGCAGCGTGCTGCACAACCGCTCAGACAGACAAGACATCGCGGACCAGCGGACGGCACGCAGCGTGCTGTACAACCGCTCAGACAGACAAGACACTGCGGACCAGCAGACGGCACGCAGCGTGCTGCACAACCGCTCAGACAGACAAGACATCGCGGTCCGGCGGACGCCACGCAGCATGCTGTACAACCGCTCAGACAGACAAGACACTGCGGACCAGCGGACGGCGCAGTGTGCTGTACAACCGCTCAGACAGACAAGACATCGCGGTCCGGCGGACGACGAGCAGCGTGCTGTACAACCGCTCAGACAGACAAGACACTGCGGACCAGCGGACGGCGCAGTGTGCTGTACAACCGCTCAGACAGACAAGACATCGCGGTCCGGCGGACGACGAGCAGCGTGCTGTACAACCGCTCAGACAGACAAGACACTGCGGACCAGCGGACGCCACGCAGCATGCTGTACAACCGTTCAGACAGACAAGACATCGCGGTCCGGCGGACGACGAGCAGCATGCTGTACAACCGCTCAGACAGACAAGACACTGCGGACCAGCGGACGCCACGCAGCATGCTGTACAACCGTTCAGACAGACAAGACATCGCGGTCCGGCGGACGACGAGCAGCATGCTGTACAACCGCTCAGACAGACAAGACAGCGCGGTCTGGTGGACGGCACGCAGCGTGCTGTACAACCGCTCAGACAGACAAGACAGCGCGGTCTGGTGGACGGCACGCAGCGTGCTGTACAACTGCTCAGACAGACTAGACACTGCGGACCAGCGGACGGCGCGCAGCGTGCTGTACATCCGCTCAGACAGACAAGACAACGCGGTCCGGCAGACGGCGCAGTGTGCTGTACAACCGCTTAGACAGACAAGACATCGCGGTCCGGTGGACAGTGCGCAGCGTGCTGTACAACCGCTCGGACAGATAAGACACTGCAGTCCGGCGGACGACACGCAGCGTGCTGTACAACCACTCAGACAGACAAAACATCGCAGTACGGCGGACGGCGCGCAGCGTGCTGTACAACCGCTCAGACAGATAAGACACTGCTGTCCGGCGGACGACACGCAGCGTGCTGTACAACCGCTCAGACATACAAGACATCGCAGTCCGGCGGACGGCGCGCAGCGTGCTGTACAACCGCTCAGAAAGACAAGACACTGCGGACCAGCGGACGGCGCGCAGCGTGCTGTACAATCGCTCAGACAGACAAGACAGCGCGGTCCGGCGGACGGCACACAGCGTGCTGTAAAACCGCTCAGACAGACAAGACATCGCGGTCCGGCGGACGGCACACAGCGTGCTGTACAACCGCTCAGACTGACAAGACATCGTGGTCCGGTGAACGACACGCAGCGTGCTGTACAACCACTCAGACAGACAAGACACTGCGGACCAGCGGACGGCGCGCAGCGTGCTGCACAACCGCTCAGACAGACAAGACATCGCGGTCCGGTGGACGGCGCGCAGCATGCTGTACAACCGCTCAGACAGACAAGACATCTTCACTGATGTGGAAGAAAGTACTTTAAGTCATTTATTTTGACAGATCTTTAGCAATTGGTTGATATTCATCTACGGCTGGCTCCACGTCTCCAGGACTGCCGCCTCGTCTCGCTGCCTCTTGATTTGTAATATGGGTCATTGTATTTTAGACTTCCACTCTTTTTCAACCCAATTACTATAAGACAGACGATTGCACAGTACAAGCACTAGTCACCCCAGTCCTCTGTAAGCCCCCGGGAGCCGCACCCCAGTCCTCTGTAAGCCCCCGGGAGCCGCACCCCAGTCCTCTGTAAGCCCCCAGGATCCGCACCCCAGTCCTCTGTAAGCCCCCGGGAGCCGCACCCCAGTCCTCTGTAAGCCCCCGGGAGCCGCACCCCAGTCCTCTGTAAGCCCCCGGGAGCCGCACCCCAGTCCTCTGTAAGCCCCGGGAGCCGCACCCGAGTTCTCTGTAAGCCCTCAGGAGCCGCACCCCAGTCCTCTGTAAGGCCCCGGGACCCACACCCCAGTCCTCTGTAAGCCCCCGGGAGCCACACCATAGTCCTCTGTAAGCCCCGGGAGCCACACCCCAGTCCTCTGTAAGCCCCAGGGAGCCACACCCCAGTCCTCTGTAAGCCCCCGGAAGCGACACCCCAGTCCTCTGTAAGCCCCCGGGAGCCCCACCCCAGTCCTCTATAAGCCCCGGGAGCCGCACCTGAGTTCTCTGTAAGCCCTCAGGAGCCGCACCCCAGTCCTCTGTAAGGCCCCGGGAGCCACACCCCAGTCCTCTGTAAGCCCCCGGGAGCCACACCATAGTCCTCTGTAAGCCCCCGGGAGCCACACCCCAGTCCTCTGTAATCCCCCGGGAGCCACACCCCAGTCCTCTGTAATCCCCCGGGAGCCACACCCCAGTCCTCTGTAAGCCCCCGGGAGCCACACCATAGTCCTCTGTAATCCCCCGGGAGCCACACCCCAGTCCTCTGTAATCCCCCGGGAGCCACACCCCAGTCCTCTGTAAGCCCCCGAGAGCCGCACCCCAGTCCTCTGTAAGCCCCCGGGAGCCACACCCCAGTCCTCTGTAAGCCCTCGGGAGCCACACCCCAGTCTTCTGTAAGCCCCCGGGATCCGCACCCCAGTCCTCTGTAAGCCCTCGGGAGCCACACCCCAGTCGTCTGTAAGCCTCCGGGAGCCACACCCCAGTCGTCTGTAAGCCCCCGGGATCCGCACCCCAGTCCTCTGTAAGCCACCAGGATCCGCACTCCAGTCCTCTGTAAGCCACCAGGATCCAAACCGCAGTCCTCTGTAAGCCCCCGGGAGCCACATCATAGTCCTCTGTAAGCCCCTGGGAGCCACACCCCAGTCCTCTGTAAGCCCCCGGGAGCCGCACCCCAGTTCTCTGTAAGCCCTCGGGAGCCGCACCCCAGTTCTCTGTAAGCCCTCGGGAGCCACACCCCAGTCCTCTGTAAGCCACCAGGATCCAAACCGCAGTCCACTGTAAGCACCTGGGAGCCGCACCCAGTTCTCTGTAAGCCCCCAGGAGCCACATCATAGTCCTCTGTAAGCCCCTGGGAGCCACACCCCAGTCCTCTGTAAGCCCCCGCGAGCCACAACGCAGTCCTCTGTAAGCCCGACGGGAGCCACACCCCAGTCCTCTGTAAGCCCCCGGGAGCCACACCCCAGTCCTCTGTAAGCCCCCGGGAGCCACACCCCAGTCCTCTGTAAGCCCCTGGGAGCCACACCCCAGTCCTCTGTAAGCCCCCCGGGAGCCACACCCCACTCCTCTGTAAGCCCCCGGGAGCCACACCCCACTCCTCTGTAAGCCCCACCCCAGTCCTGTATAAGCCCCCGGGAGCCGCACCCGAGTTCTATGTAAGCCCTCGGGAGCCGCACCCCAGTCCTCTGTAAGCCCCTGGGAGCCGCACCCCAGTCCTCTGTAAACTCGACGGGAGCCACACCCCAGTCCTCTGTAAGCCCCGGGAGCCACACCCCAGTCCTCTGTAAGCCCCCGGGAGCCACACCCCAGTCCTCTGTAAGCCCCCAGGATCCACACCCCAGTCCTCTGTAAGCCCCCGGGATCCACACCCCAGTTCTCTGTAAGCCCCCAGGAGCCGCACCCCAGTCCTCTGTAAGCCCCCGGGAGCCGCACCCCAGTCCTCTGTAAGGCCCCGGGAGCTGCACCCCAGTCCTCTGTAAGCCCCCGGGAGCCACACCCCAGTTCTCTGTAAGCCCCATGGAGCCACACCCCAGTCCTCTGTAAGCCAGCGTAAGACGCACCCCAGTCCTCTGTAAGCCCTCGGGAGCTGCACCCCAGTACTCTGTAAGGCCCCAGGAGCCGCACCCCAGTCCTCTGTAAGCCCTCGGGAGCCGTACCCCAGTCCTCTGTAAGCCCTCGGGAGCCGTACCCCAGTTCTTTGTAAGCCCCCGGAATCCGCACCCCAGTTCTCTGTAAGCCGCACCCTAGTCCTCTGTAAGCCCTTGGGAGCTACACCCCAGTCCTCTGTAAGCCATCAGGAGCCGCACCCCAGTCCTCTATAAGCCCTGGGAGCTGCACCCCAGTTCTCTGTAAGCCCCTGGGAGCTGCACCCCAGTTCTCTGTAAGCCCCTGGGAGCCGCACCCTAGTCCTGTGTAAGGCCCCAGGAGCCACACCCCAGTCCTCTGTAAGCCCCCGGGAGCCACACCCCAGTCCTCTGTAAGCCCCCGGGAGCCGCACCCCAGTCCTCTGTAAGTTAACAGAGGCAGTGAAGTCCAACTAGTTTGGAAAGAACTGACTATGTGGACCCTTGACCAAAAAAAAATTATAATAAAATATAACTTTTATTAAAGAAATAACTAAAAGGAAGAACATACACACATAAATCTAGATCCAGGAAAACCCATGGAACCGATAAAAATGTATTGATACCACTGTCCATAAACAGTAATAGACCGGTCAGTCTGAGTATCGTTATGACTCAGCCATTTAGTGTATTCGGTCTCTTTGCAGAATCTGACAGGATTATCAGAATCTATTGTATACACGTCAACCTAATCAGGAGATGAAAAAGTGACATAAGTCCGACAGTTGGATGTTACAGAACATGACCCAAACTCCAGAGATCAGGTTCGGTGATGTATACGTCATTCACATCGAGAAAATAAGCTATGCCGGACCACTAAAAATTGTAAGCGTAACCCAACGCGTTTCTCCCACAACGTGGGTTCATCAGGGGTTTCAATACGCAAAAAATGGTACTTTACTGGTTTAATGACTCCCAGTCAGAAATCGGATAGTGGTACAAAAATAAACAATTGATGAAGCCTCAAAATGTCCAGCACTGTCAAATAAATGACACACTGGATATAGAGGGATCAATCAGAGTAGAACTGTCATTTCCACTGGTGACAATTATATTACTAGATAGATTGTCGCCATATAAGATAAATGAACTGACAGGACTACAAGAACCCTACTACTACAATGGTAGAAATAAGAGTAGGGTACAGGTAAGAAAAATTTCTACCCTTTATGCGAGAGAAAGTTATAATTTCTCAGGGATAATAGTCCCGAGTACAGAAAGATAGAATAATTTTAGCCGTTAAGTATCCCGAGGGCAAAATTTTTGCAATCGGGTCCCTGGATAATCAGATGGCATATTCACAGCAGCCCAGAATAGCCGCCTTTTGGATAGCCATCTGATAAATTTTCGCTCTAGACCGACAAGGAAAATTCCTAAGACCTATAATAGTCCCTCAATACAGTGGAAAGAGGATTCAAAGACCTATATTAGTCCCTCAATAAGGTGGTCACTAAGTCAGAGCCTTAATAAGCAAAAACTGAAATCAAACAAATAAACAAAACGGCGGCATGTCAGCCCTGGTGGTGGACTGACAGCATCCAGTCCTCTGTAAGCCCCCGGGATACGCACCCCAGTCCTCTGTAAGCCCATTGGAGCCGCACCCCAGTCCTCTGTAAGGCCCCAGGAGCCGCACCCCAGTCCTCTGTAAGCCCTCGGGAGCCACACTCCAGTCCTCTGTAAGCCCTCGGGATCTGCACCCCAGTCCTCTGTAAGCCCATGGGATCCCCGACCCAGTCCTCTGTAAGCCCTCGGGAGCCGCACCCCAGCGCTCTGTAAGCCCCGGGAGCCACACCCCAGTCCTCTGTAAGCCATCGGGACCTGCACCCCAGTCCTCTGTAAGCCCCTGGGAGCCACACCCCAGTCCTCTGTAAGCCCCCAGTAGCCGCACCCCAGTCCTCTAAAAAAGCCCCCAGGAGCCGCACCCCAGTTCTCTGTAAGCCCTCGGGAGCCGCACCCTAGTCCGGTGTAAGGCCCCAGGAGCCACACCCCAGTGCTCCGTAAGCCCTCAGGAGCCGCACCCCAGTCCTCTGTAAGCCCCCAGTAGCCGCACCCCAGTCCTCTATAAGCCCCCAGGAGCCGCACCCCAGTTCTCTGTAAGCCCCCAAGATCCGCACCCCAGTCCTCTGTAAGCCCCCGGGAGCCACACCCCAGTCCACTGTAAGCCCCCGGGAGCCGCACCCTAGTCCGGTGTAAGGCCCCAGGAGCCGCACCCCAGTCCTCTGTAAGCCCCCGGGAGCCACACCCCAGTCTACTGTAAGCCCCCGGGAGCCGCACCCCAGTCCTCTGTAAGCCCCCGGGAGCCACACCCCAGTCCTCTGTAAGCCCTCGAGAGTCGCACCCCAGTCCTCTGTAAGCCCCCTGAATCCGCACCCCAGTCCTCTGTAAGCCCCCAGGAGCCACACCCCAGTCCTCTGTAAGCCCCCGGGAGCCGCACCCCCAATCCTTTGTAAGCCCTCAGGAGCCACACCCAAGTCTTCTGTAAGCCCCCGGGAGCCGCACCCCAAGTGCTTATTAGTTCACGTCTGTAAAGTGCTGCAGGGTATCTTGCGGTCATATAGATGTGTTCGCGCTGTAAGAGGCATCACTACAATCATTTATCAAGTGTTTTTGGTGGTGTTTCTTATTTTGTGACATTTTGCAAAGGAGTTTTTGAAATCCTATAGAGGAGCTTGTAGGCATCGCCATAGAACACAACCTCTCCTACAAGAAAGATGAATATAAAATATCACCCGGCAATAAGAAACGTGAATTCATAATTCTGGACTTGAGTTGCCTATATTTACCACAGAAACATTTATGGGCATTTCGGACTAACCTCTGGAATCTTGGGAGGAGGCTTTCGGACTTTTACTTCTGTAACTTTTTCCTTCAGAAAGATAGTTTCCACATCTAAAGTTCCGATGAGGGTGTTTGGCCTTAGGGTGAAGGGCTGCTGCGACCCCCCGGAGCGCACCTCCAGAGTGTGCTGGGCGGGATTCAAGTGGTGTTGGCTGCACAGGTCCACCAAGAAGTCCATCACCGCTTTACTAGAAGAAATACAGAGAAGTGGTTTTTACCTATTTACAAGTACAGATATAGCGACATCCTAAAGAACACATTGGAAGCCCAATACCTGATTTATTTACTTTCCAATACCATCTACAACTTGTAAGCAGACATCACGCAGGGCCTGCTTTCCCCACATTGACCCCTAACACATTACACCCAAGTCATTATATTATGAGGCGCCAAGAATATGGGCAATAAAATAATCATTCTAACATTATTTTACCAAATGCAGGAGATACAGAAACCATAACTGTGTATATCATACCGAGACAAAACCTCCATGTAAGGAGTAGATGGCTACCAAGACCAGAGACAATATATTAGACAACTCATACATGTAAGACAAAACATAAAGCAGGAAGCTGTGTGACACCAAGATGACCAATAATCACATGTATATCAAGTGCCTTCAAATAGCAAAGACCATGACAAGAACCACATGTAGTATTGAGGCCATTACCAAACAAGTCTAAGGATATACTAAATACTAGTGTGATGCATACATGAATGATTCGGCAGATGCACTCAGCATGAAGATGGCCCTTAAAAAGAGTCTCCAAGTGTAGTGGCCCAGCGGGTCCTACAGAACACGCGCAGCACACTTGTCCTGTCATACCTGTCTATATGCCATCCATGACGTCTGTGGGAGAGACCCTGTGTCTTCCCTTCTTCCTTAAGCCTAGAGCTTAACACTGATGTCAGCCGGTCTCTTAATGGCTGACAGTCAGGTTTGATTTCACTGGTGCAGAGCCCAAGGCGGGGTAGTGGCTTCACAAGTCCCAATGCAGGAGAAGGAGTCCAGAAAGTGCGGGAACTGTGATAAGTTATAAAAGGGAGTGATAGTGAGAAGTTAGGCAGACTCAGCCAGGAGTGAGAGAGAAGAGAGGCTGCAGTTCCGTTGTTGGAGAGGAGGAGTCAATTCAGCACGTCTGTCACCCAAGGTAGAGTGAGGTGAAAAACCCACTCCCTTGGTACCTCGCAGTGGAGGAAAAGGAGAACCTTTCTAAGGGCCATCTTCCACAAACAGTGAGTTATAGCTACCCGGTGAAGTCAAAGTCAGGATTAGCATTACAGCCACTTGTCCCTCTGCTTCATAAATCCTTTACTAAAATCTAAACCAATTCTTCAGCCACATCTACTAGTGGGGAAATTGTCTAGGTAAATCAAACTTCAGGAAAGGAAGTGAGAGAGCACTGAAGTCAGAGTATCTGCAATGCATTACCACTGTATCTTCTTGTTGTACTCAAATTGCCTGTTCTGTGCTACATCTTGGTGTACCTACTACAAATACGTTTTACAGAGAACTGTGTATTCAAGTTTTTACTGCAAGTGTCAAAGTTAGTAAATCTGCACACTCTCAGATTAGTAAACTATTGCTGGACTCGACTCTGTTATTTCTGCAGCATACCACTCTGAGTGTCCAGTTATAGAGTGTTGGCGTCACGTGACAAGGACTAGGCCTCCGAGTATACAGACAGTAAGGTCATTGGGGTGTTGCACAAGGGCAAAGATGTACACTACTAACTATAGCATGTAATGGAATCTACATGTTTCCCCCAGGCTCATAATGGGGGTCCTCAAGTGTCAAACATCTCCTCACCTGCTGCATGCAGGATCTGGGATCAAGATCACAATGAAAAGTTCTTAACCAGTTGATGACTATGAAGGAGTTAGTGGCTGAGGAGAGAGATAGTGGGGAGAAGTTTATATGTATGTGGAGTCCCTGAAAGCACTTCCAGAAGTCTCCGGAATGTAGGAGACGGATGGGAAACTCGCAGACAGTAGTCTAGGATTGATCTTTATTGTTTTGGTTATATGCCAAACAAGAAATAATAACTTTGCGAGGGTGTGGACACAGTTTTTCTTCCGTTTATCATTATGCTGTATACTCTTCCTTTCCCACTGCAGTGTCTTTGGTCTGTGGATGAGACTCTCTCCCCCCCCTTTCTTTTCTCTTCTTTTTATTTCTTCCTTCTTTCTTTCCCCTCTAAGAACAATCTAATCCCGGTAGCGGTACTAAGGGCTGTGATTCACAGGGCTTAGATAAACACAACTTTTGGTGATTTGGTGGACAGTGATAATAATTAAGGGCTATTAGTATAATTGGGAATTTATCAACTACCTGATTGAGTTCAGATGTATTAGATACATGCAATGATGAGGATTGAATATATTTATTTAGGGTTCTGTAAAACTAAATGCTTCCATACAACTTGATTATGAATAGTTCTGCTTCCTTCTAACTGATTTATTATTGATCAGCCGCACGGATAGATGGGGGGCCGCGTCCTGCGTGCTTCCGGTTTACAGTCAAAGCAATTCCATATCAGATGAAGGCTGGCTCCATCAACGAACCGTCTAGATGTTCCTACTTAATAAGCATTGATAAAGCCGTGTCTCCACAAAACCCGGATGTGGGAGCGGAGTCAGGTTTGGGAGGAGTTGGCAAAAATGTACCGACTGCAACTCCTGTTCCAAAATAAGATTATATTATATTGTATATTACTATATTAAGGCTGGTGTTGACATAGTAAATTCATTACTTCTAATTACTATACGCGAGTCATTTCTGAGTCAGAGCGCTCGGCTTACCGCACATACAGCGGTAGATGGAACGTGAAGATCCTGGATCCAAGGTAAGATCTGCATTAGGCAGTCGCTGCCCCGCTGCAAAATACCCCGGAAGGGTGAAAACATCAGGTGGTAAAATGGTGATACACCAAGAGTTACTCCAAACATGGCACTACGTGTCTGCCATGTTTGGAAGAAATGTGAAGGCCAGGTCATCTAACACAGCATCTCATCACCTTCCTGTCCAGCAGCTCCTACGCAGCGGAGAGGAGTACTTTGGGTCATTATTTGGTAGCCATGCTGGTTAACACTGCTTCCAATTCTGTATAAATAGCCAACAGGCGCTGAACCCGGCCATGAAACCAACAATGAAACTGGACATTAGTTAGCCCCCTGGTCACTATTCAAAGCCCTGTAAGACATTAGGTATCATCATGGCTGCCATATGGAGCCCTGTAAGACATCAGTTATCCCCATGGTCGCATCTAGAGCCATGTAGGACATTAGGTATCCCCATGGTCACCATCTGGAGTCCTGTAAGACATTAGTTATCCCCAGGGTCACCATCAAGAGCCCTATAAGACATTAGTTATCCCCATGGTCGCCATCTAGAGCTCTGTAAGACATTAGTTAGCCCCAGGGTCACCATCTAGAGCCCTGTAAGACATTAAGTATCCCCATGGTTGCCATCTGGAGCCCTGTAAGACATTAGTTATCCCCATGGTTGCCATCTGGAGCTTTGTAGGACATAAGATATCCCCATGGTCACCATCTGGAGCCCTGTAAGACAATAGTTATCCCCATGGTCGCCATCTGGAGCCCTGTAAGACATTAGTTATCCCCATGGTCGCCATATGGAGCCCTGTAAGACATTAGTTATCCCCATGGTCGCTATCTAGAGCTCTGTAAGACATTAGTTATCCCCATGGCCGCCATCTAGAGCCCTGAAGGACATTAGTTAGCCCAATGATCACTATCTGAAGCCCTGTAAGAGATTAGTTATCCCCATGGCTGCCATCAAGAACTCTGTAAGACATTAGTTAGCCCCAGGGTCACCATCTAGAGCCCTGTAAGAGATTAGTTATCCCCATGGCTGCCATCAAGAACTCTGTAAGACATTAGTTAGCCCCAGGGTCACCATCTAGAGCCCTGTAAGACATTAGTTAGCCCCAAGGTCGCAATCTGGTGCCCTGTAAGACATTAGTTATCCCCATGGTTGCCATCTAGAGCTCTGTAAGACATTAGTTATCCCCATGGTTGCCATCTGGAGCCCTGTAAGACATTAGTTATCCCCATCGTTGCCATCTGGAGCCCTGTAAGACATTAGTTAGCCCCAGGGTTACCATGTAGAGCCCTGTAAGACATTAGTTAGCCCCACGGTTGCCATCTGGAGTCCTGTAAGACATTAGTTAGCCCCATGGTTGCCATCTGAAGTCCTGTAAGACATTAGTTATCCCCATGGTCACTATCTGGAGCCCTGTAAGAGATTGGTTAGCCCAATGGTCACTATCTGGAGTCCTGTATGACATTAGTTATCCCCATGGTTGCCATCTAGAGCCCTGTAAGAGATTAGTTAGCCCCAGGGTTACCATCTAGAGCTCTGTAAGACATTAGTTATCCCCATGGTCGCCATCTGGAGCCCTGTAAGACATTAGTTAGCCCCAAGGTCGCAATCTGGTGCCCTGTAAGACATTAGTTATCCCCATGGTTGCCATCTAGAGCCCTGTAAGAGATTAGTTAGCCCCAGGGTTACCATCTTGAGCTCTGTAAGACATTAGTTATCCCCATGGTTGCCATCTGGAGTCCTGTAAGACATTAGTTATCCCCATGGTTGCCATCTGGAGCCCTGTAAGACATTAGTTAGCCCCACGGTTGCCATCTGGAGTCCTGTAAGACATTAGTTATCCCCATGGTTACCATCTAGAGCCCTGTAAGACATTCGTTATTCCCACGGTTGCCATCTGGAGTCCTGTAAGACATTATTTAGCCCCATGGCTGCCATCTGGAGTCCTGTAAGACATTAGTTATCCCCATGGTCGCCATCTAGAGCCCTTTAAGACATTAGTTAGCCTTAAGGTTGCCTGACTATATCCAATGTTAAATGCATTACTAGCAATATTTCCATTTAGCTGGGTCTGTGCTTACAAGTCTATGTAGTTTCTCTACCCAGTAATGGTCCAATTACACGGGTCGAATGTCGGGCAGCACAGCTGTCTTGCTCATGGAGCGGCCAGCAAGGGGCGGGGCAGTGCAGGAGATTTCTCTCCTCTAGCTCCCCCGCCCCCCTCCATTGGGATAACACAGTGGCTGTTCACTACTGAACGGCGGCTGTTTAATCTGCACGATGAGCGATGTTTGCCTGACATTCGTCCCGTGTAAGTGGGCCTTTAGATTAACGATTCAGCTCAGGTAATTACTGAACTGCAGCAGACTGAATGGGAGGAAAGCTTCCTGTTTGCCCTTTCTCATCAGGCACTGTCTTGGTAAAGCATGTGATCCATAACTTTGTGTGGAGGGACTTTAAGTGGGACTGTCTAGCAACAGCCCTATACAATATTTATCTACAATGGAATTACACATCACCACCAAATAGGGACAGCGGTGGGAACACGGGCGGCTCAGCATACGCACAGACGCTCATGGGAATTGTATAAAGCATGCTCATATGCCCAATCATCTTCCATAGAGGCAATGTTGTTATTTTACAGGAGATATACAGAGGGCCTGTTTTTAATCTGGAAAGGGGGTGATGATTTGTCAAAACATTGTTTGGAGCTCAATTCATTCCAATAATGTAAGTTCTGCATCTTCCCGGCCTTCTCCATTATTCCTGAGGCCCCCGATCCTTCTACTCCGCATGCTCTCCAGTAATACCTGAGCATACCCAGCCACCGCTATGTGTGCTAGCCTAGTTAGCATACACGATGGCTGGACCGTCCTCCATAGACTGTCAGCAGCGCCCTCCTATGGTGATGTGGAAGATCTCAGTGCGATATGTACAAACATATCATGTGACACCCAATCACACCGACAACTGAAATGAATTATAAAGAAAAAAATCAAGGTGTTGGAACGCCACGTCCAAGTATCGTCCCCCGAACTCCCCGAGACTGTGCATCAGTATATAAACAGGTGCTCTAAATATAACCGAGGCCATGAAAGAACAGGAAGCCATCATGTCTCCAAAGTGACGGAAGAGACTAAACTGTTACTAAAGATGGTTTACAGATTACAGAATTACAGGGTGTATAAATATGCACATAAACTAGATGGATAAAAATATACGGCGCCCCTCCCAGTTAATGAGGCCATGTGTTCCAGCCACACCCGCTGCACATCTCCGGAGACAACCATCAGTGGAACGGGTCAGGAGCTCAGCGACTAAGTGCAACACTGTCACAAGCAGAGGACAACTCCAAGTGCCGTCATTATGAAGAGGAAATGCAGAATGCTTCTAGAATATTGGCCTATTTGACCCTGCCTCTGGGGTAAAAAAAACCCCCTCCCTCTGCAACCACTTAGATGCCACGGCAGCTACTGACTGCTTCATCTACACAGTTGAACTGCTTGATACTAAGCTTCTGAGATCCCGACCAGCAGGAACCGGAGTGTCAGTAACAGCCGATGACAGCCTGGGGCCCCTTAGTGACAACATGTTAGCGGTCACTAAGCGGTTAAAGATGTACTAGTAACTAGATAACTCTTCCATGAATGAAGCTGCCGAGGTGATGAGGGTCCGCATTGTCTGATCCCCAGCAATCAGCTATCACCTCCGATGCCACTAATTAGTGACATTTTTGCAGGGGATATCCAGTCTGGTGACGGGGATAGTCAGGGATATTGGGGCATATTAGACCGAGGGTTTAGGTATTGTGCCGAGGAAAGACCTGTAAGCTAAACATCCTTGTACTTTACATCTTTAGACCCCAAATCGGGCTAATGTACAGGGTCATTTAGGTTTTCTTACTAATGGGCAGTATTTGGCTTGTCTCCCTCATCGCGTACTAGTTGGAATCCCCATCAGAATCCCCACAACCAAGTACAGGACAATGTCAGTTTACTCAGAGCCCACTCCCAGCAGAACAAATCTTCAGCAGATTCTTGGCCCACTGTGGATATACCAAACTATACCCCAGCCGGTGCGGATATACCAAACTATACCCCAGCCGGTGCGGATATACCAAACTATACCCCAGCCGCTGCGGATATACCAAACTATACCCCAGCCGCTGCGGATATACCAAACAATACCCCAGCCGCTGCGGATATACCAAACTATACCCCAGCCGGTGCGGATATACCAAACTATACCCCAGCCGGTGCGGATATACCAAACAATACCCCAGCCGGTGCGGATATACCAAACTATACCCCAGCCGCTGCGGATATACCAAACAATACCCCAGCCGATGCGGATATACCAAACTATACCCCAGCCGGTGCGGATATACCAAACTATACCCCAGCCGGTGCGGATATACCAAACTATACCCCAGCCGCTGCGGATATACCAAACAATACCCCAGCCGCTGCGGATATACCAAACTATACCCCAGCCGGTGCGGATATACCAAACAATACCCCAGCCGGTGCGGATATACCAAACTATACCCCAGCCGCTGCGGATATACCAAACTATACCCCAGCCGGTGCGGATATACCAAACTATACCCCAGCCGGTGCGGATATACCAAACTATACCCCAGCCGCTGCGGATATACCAAACTATACCCCAGCCGGTGAGATTCAACAAAGTCTATGGGCATCTTCAGCTTGCTGCTTTGTTCCAGCGATCGTTGCCCTTGGGTCCCTGCCTATCAACAGTTTTGGCATATCCCTATCACATGTCAGTTCTTGGAAAATAGCTTCTGTTATTCGTCCGATGAGCCCCAATGACAATATCAGCGTCTATGAGGGATGAGCGATAAGTCATATGATGGAGCCCCGTACACCGTCCTTATTGTTGGCAGCACGTCCTGCTTAGCCAGCAGAGCCGCTGACGGTTGCCCTGTTAGGATGCGCACCATCCGCCACGCAGGGGTCCGCTCACCGGCAGCACAAATCAGGCAGATCTTCAGCAGTAGGAAACTCCACGACAAAATCCGAAGCATTGCCACAAAAGACACAGAGCCGAAATCCGAGTAATCAGCTGCGGACATGGCGTCACCAGCGGCGCTCACTAGAGATGAAGCGTTACACTGGCAGCATGAAGAGCGGCGAGGTCGGGGGCCGCTGCCAATATGCAGCTCTTTTACAAATTCTGCGCGGATTATGCGGATTGTGACTCGGTTTCCGTTGCAAAAAAGTGGCAAATTTTGCAACAGAATTTTTTTCTGTGGAAAATCTGCAGTATTTCGGTTGCGTCCGAACAAACCCCATGAGGGCCTTCAGCTGGCAGGACTAGTACCACTATGAACAATGGCCGACAGCCTCTGGGTGTTCTGTGCCGCGGGTGCAGGGACTGCTTTAGAAGGGTGCCCTGCATTTTTAGGGTTTCAAGGACTTTCCCCTGAATGACTAAAAATGGCGTCCAGATGGAACTGAAGATATAAGCTGCAAACGTTTCGCTTTATTCTGGCATTTTGGCGGCAGAGAATAGCGCAGTCATAAGTACGCTCAGGCCACTCTCACCGGGCGTTCTTTACAGGATGGGGCTCCTTCGACGAGCGTTCAAGTGTGGTGTTGCTAACGCCGCGATTTTCAAACGCTGTCTGCGGTATTTTAGTTTCAGTGATTTTTAACGCTCCTCATCACCCACGGCAATGATAGGGTGCGCTAAAAAACACTATCGATTGCGTTTGAAAATGCTGTAAAACGCGTCATATTTCCAGCCGCCTCAGTGATCTGCTTCTTCTGACTCTCACAGACAACACCGCAAACAAGAAGAGGAACGATTAGAATCTCCGTCCGTCCGCCAGCTATTCTTAGCCGCTTCGTGTAATCGGCCTCCGAGCCGCCTCCATTATTTACAGGATGATACTTAAAACTAAGACTGGAAATTACAGAGCTGGCTGTGGACATCATACCGCCGCGCCAGAGAAAGACGGCCGGACATAATACCGCCGCGCCAGAGAAAGCCGGCCGGACATAATACCGCCGCGCCAGAGAAAGCCGGCCGGACATCATACCGCCGCGCCAGAGAAAGCCGGCCAGACATCATACCGCCGCGCCAGAGAAAGCCGGCCGGACATCATACCGCCGCGCCAGAGAAAGCCGGCCGGACATCATACCGCCGCGCCAGAGAAAGCCGGCCGGACATCATGCCGCCGCGCCAGAGAAAGCCGGCCGGACATCATGCTGCCGTGCCAGAGAAAGCCGGCCAGACATCATACCGCCGCGCCAGGGAAAGCCGGCCGGACATCATACCGCCGCGCCAGAGAAAGCCAGCCAGACATCATACCGCCGCGCCAAGGAGAAAGCCGGCCGGACATCATACCGCCGCGCCAGAGAAAGCCGGCCGGACATCATACCGCCGTGCCAGAGAAAGCCGGCCGCACATCATGCTGCCGCGCCAGAGAACGCCGGCCAGACATCATACCGCCGCGCCAGAGAAAGCCGGCCGGACATCATACCGCCGCGCCAGAGAAAGCCGGCCGGACATCATACCGCCGCGCCAGAGAAAGCCGGCCGGACATCATACCGCCGCGCCAGAGAACGCCGGCCAGACATCATACCGCCGCGCCAGAGAAAGCCGGCCGGACATCATGCTGCCGCGCCAGAGAAAGCCGGCCGGACATCATGCTGCCGCGCCAGAGAACGCCGGCCAGACATCATACCGCCGCGCCAGAGAAAGCCGGCCGGACATCATGCTGCCGCGCCAGAGAACGCCGGCCGGACATCATGCTGCCGCGCCAGAGAAAGACGGCCGGACATCATGCTGCCGCGCCAGAGAACGCCGGGCGGACATCATGCTGCCGTGCCAGAGAAAGCCGGCCGGACATCATGCTGCCGTGCCAGAGAAAGCCGGCCGGACATCATACCGCCGCGCCAGAGAAAGACGGCCGGACATCATGCTGCCGCGCCAGAGAAAGACGGCCGGACATCATACCGCCGTGCCAGAGAAAGCCGGCCGGACATCATGCTGCCGCGCCAGAGAAAGACGGCCGGACATCATGCTGCCGCGCCAGAGAATGCCGGCCAGACATCATACCGCCGCGCCAGAGAAAGCCGGCCGGACATCATACCACCGCGCCAGAGAAAGCCGGCCGGACATCATACCGCCGCGCCAGAGAAAGCCGACCGGACATCATACCGCCGCGCCAGAGAACGCCGGCCAGACATCATACCGCCGCGCCAGAGAACGCCGGCCAGACATCATACCGCCGCGCCAGAGAAAGCCGGCCGGACATCATACCGCCGCGCCAGAGAAAGCCGGCCGGACATCATACCGCCGCGCCAGAGAAAGCCGGCCGGACATCATACCGCCGCGCCAGAGAACGCCGGCCAGACATCATACCGCCGCGCCAGAGAACGCCGGCCAGACATCATACCGCCGCGCCAGAGAAAGCCGGCCGGACATCATGCTGCCGCGCCAGAGAACGCCGGCCGGACATCATGCTGCCGCGCCAGAGAAAGACGGCCGGACATCATGCTGCCGCGCCAGAGAACGCCGGGCGGACATCATGCTGCCGTGCCAGAGAAAGCCGGCCGGACATCATGCTGCCGTGCCAGAGAAAGCCGGCCGGACATCATACCGCCGCGCCAGAAAAAGACGGCCGGACATCATGCTGCCGCGCCAGAGAAAGACGGCCGGACATCATACCGCCGTGCCAGAGAAAGCCGGCCGGACATCATGCTGCCGCGCCAGAGAAAGACGGCCGGACATCATGCTGCCGCGCCAGAGAACGCCGGCCAGACATCATACCGCCGCGCCAGAGAAAGCCGGCCGGACATCATACCACCGCGCCAGAGAAAGCCGGCCGGACATCATACCGCCGCGCCAGAGAAAGCCGACCGGACATCATACCGCCGCGCCAGAGAACGCCGGCCAGACATCATACCGCCGCGCCAGAGAACGCCGGCCAGACATCATACCGCCGCGCCAGAGAAAGCCGGCCGGACATCATGCTGCCGCGCCAGAGAAAGCCGGCCGGACATCATACCGCCGCGCCAGAGAAAGCCGGCCGGACATCATGCTGCCGTGCCAGAGAAAGCCGGCCGGACATCATGCTGCCGTGCCAGAGAACGCCGGCCGGACATCATGCTGCCGCGCCAGAGAACGCCGGCCAGACATCATACCGCCGCGCCAGAGAACGCCGGCCGGACATCATGCTGCCGCGCCAGAGAATGCCGGCCGAACATCATGCTGCCGCGCCAGAGAAAGCCGGCCGGACATCATGCTGCCGTGCCAGAGAACGCCGGCCAGACATCATGCTGCCGTGCCAGAGAAAGCCGGCCGGACATCATGCTGCCGTGCCAGAGAACGCCGGATGAAAGTATGGAATCATGATTTGTTGTGTTTTTAACTGCCTAAAATTAGCATTTTTACAAAACTAAGCAGAAAACCTAAATTCCTCCCATTCTGTATGTGCTTTCTTCATTGTTCTTGCCCAGATGTAGGACTTTGTATTTCTCCCTGTTAAATACCATTCTGTTAGTCGCCGACCACTGTGCAAGCTTTTGTAGATCTTTTTGAATCCGCTCTCTCTCTTCCCTAGTGTTAGCTATCCCTCCTAGCTTTGTGTCATCAGCACATTTGATCAGTTTCCCACAATTCCCTCCTCCAGATCCTTTATAACAATGTTGACCATCACTGGGCCTAGGACAGAGCCTTGTGGTCCCCACTTGATACATTCTCCCACTTGGATGTGCAGCCATTTATGACCACTCTGAGTAGATCACTCAGCCAGTTGTGAATCCACCTAACAGTTGCCTCGTCAATCCCATAATCGACTTGCATGGGTGGCGTATGATACACTGTCCATACCCAATGAAAAAAGTCATACTGCGCAAGTCTGTGTGTTTGTGATACATGGGCATGCGCAATCATACGCGGTCTCTGCTGGCACAGCGTATGTTCACAGAATGTGTAAACCCACAGCGGGTTATGCATGTGCCAGTGGGGCCCACGAGGATACAAATGCCTATTTTATCCAACCGGCTACTAACAGCCCATACGTTGCTTTCTTTACAGAGGCCACTAACAGGCGCTCTTCTGATGCATGTGCTTTTTACGGCATGGCAGGTCTAGCAGGAGTTCAGCTGACAGAACTCTACTGGGCTCCGGCACTAACTGCAGGGATCGGAGTTAGCGCCGAGTCCCGCTGGTTTAGCTCTGAAGACTCTGTGTTCAGTGTGACTGCAGCATGTAAGGTAACTGACTCTTCCCTTTAGGCTCTGCGGCTGAGCGGCTACACAGCTTCTACAGTCTCCCCACTCAGCGAGCAGCGCCGCAGCCTGCATTGTGGATTTTACTGCCATGCGCTGCACTCACAGACCTCCTGCTCTCATACGGTCCAGCACGGTGTGCATCCGCCATCGCAGGAGGTGTGGTGCCAGTGAGACGTACGAGGGACCAGGAGCTCTGCGAGTGCAGCACAAAAGCACTATTACTTAGGGGCCACAAAAAGGATTTATTCCTGTGGGACCCATGAGCAAGGGGCACTTCTACTGTGGGAACTATGCAGGGCGCATTATTACTACGAGGGCCACTAAAAGGGCGATACTACTGTTAATACTTTCCTAGTAAAAATTCTGAGGTGGAGTGGAATAGGAAAAAAACTTCTGGCTTTTGTTTTCAGGCATTCACTGTGTGGTGTGAATGACATTATTCTGTGAGTCGGCACGATTACGGCCATACCAAATTTGTATAGTCTTTGTTCTTTGTTGCTTTTTGTTGCGGTTACCATCAAGCCTTCAGGTGGTTACTATCGAGCCATCCTCAGGCTGAAAACAGTCTAAGTAATAAAGCATGGCTTCAATGTGGCGGAGTGAAGCAGCAAAGTGCTTGAGCTTCGAGCCTACACAGCCTACAGCCAGCTCGGTCATTATAGCTATGGCCAAAGGCCAAACGAAGAGGCATCCACAGATACCCCATTGGGCCGTTTCCTGCAGACACAACCCACATCACTCACCCGGACCCCAACACACTCTGGTGGCCCTGTCACTGCAGGAAGCAGAATGCACTGAACATCGCACAGTCAGGAAAGCGCAACAAGAGAGTCCATGTGGGATGCTAATCACATGGGGATTCTCCTTATGGTAGTATCACATGACGTGGGTACGATCATGCATATGGTTCTCTGCAGGATTACTGGCGTGATGTTCTTTATCGAATCCCCCAAGGTCTGTCTCTTTGGGCTTGTGGGGGATATCCCGTTAACTGTGGTGGCCGTACCTTGCACAAGCTTTTGTTCTTCTACGTTAAAAAAGGAAAATCTTCTCTATCTACTTAGGTGCCTCCCGATTAACATCCCCACTGGACATGACCACTAAACAACAGGCCATCTCATAGCTTATTTGGAATAACAAGAGACCCCGGATTAAACTGAAAACAATGTACTTTCACAGAAGACTAGGGGGGCTATGTGTACCTAATCTACAAACATATTACTATGCAGCACAAACGGCCCAGATCCCCCTATGTCTGCAGGCCCAGGAGCTCCCCTCGGGGTGGAGCTGGAGGCCTCCCTAGTGTCCCCTGTGGACCCGAAAGTTAGCTTTTGGGACAAAAAAATTCAACACATCTAAAATACAACTGCCCTCGCCTCTCACCTTCACCTTCTTACAGTTTGGAAACGAAATAGACTCAAACACTCCTCAATCTCAGACCATCCACCGCTGCTCCCCATTGTTCCCAACCACGCTTTCCCCCAGCCTGCTAACAGATAGTGAACTAGAGGACTGATCTCACTGCAACAGTTTATCCCAGTAAATAGACCCATGACTACTCAACAAATCTTAGAAGTACACTCTGTTCCAGGCCCCTTGTGGTGGAAACATACAGCTTCTTGCAGACGACGTTTTCTCAATCCATTCTCGAATACCAAAAACGCCGTCTGAGAGGCTGGGTGCCTGGTCGCCCCTTCAGCCGGGGACGATGTCTCTCCTATATAATAATATGAATCAGCGCTCACATGAAGACAAGCTCCCATTCAGGAGACGCTGGGAGGAGGACCTGAACATATCGCTCGGAACAGCAAGATGGCGCCACTGCTATCGGTTCATTGGCAAGAGCAGCCATCAGGTGATCCTGGCCAAAACCTCCTACAAGATACTACACAGGTCACTCTGCGTCCCCACAATGATACACAAGTTCTCCCCTAATTGCTTTAGAGCTTGCGGGGCACTGGGTTCGGTTTTGCACACCTGGTGGACATGCTCAGCGGTGAGAGTCCTGTGGAGGCACATAGACAGTCTGGTTTGGAGAGTTTTGGGCAAGCCCTTTCCCCTCACCCCCTCAGATTGCCTGCTGGTGGTCAAACCGACCAGGTATAATAATCAACAATGCAAACTCTCCTGTATGGTGGCCAGGATCTACATAGCATCCCAGTGGTGAACCATCTCTTAATCTGAACCCATCATAGCTAGAATCTCCAAAATGATGATCTGTGACAAGCGCTCTGCTAGGAGGGATGACTCTATGGAGGGCTTCCTCAAGACTTGGCAACCATGGTCTGACTATCTAAATATCCCAAATATGTCGCGACTTCTGACCTCATAGGAGTAACTCTCCTGAGACACACCAGATAAGGATACAAGAACATCCTCTACACAAATGAGAATAACTCTCTTACGGATTCATTAATGAGTGGAACCCTATATGATGGTTCAACAATGACTTCCAGTCTTCAGATTGTTTCTACTCGAGTCCCCTGCGAGGGGCATGCTTCAGCCCTTTATTATGTAAACCTATGTAAAAAGCTAATAAAAACTTTTGAAACTAAAAAAAGATAAAACTTGAGCTGCCAGCATCCAAATGGTTAATGGCACAGTACCTCTGTATAAACGGACACATATGGCCAGGGGCTGCCAGGCATGGTTTGACGAATAGTCCTAACCTTTTCTGTAGGTCCCGCTGGCAGGGCCTCCCGTGTTCCTCCCTCGTTACTCCCGGACTTCCCAGTGGGACTCTTTATTTTTGTTTTACATTATATTGAAAAATCATAGACCGACTGTTACAAACTGTGGACTTTATTTTCATCGCAATCTCTCTTTTTAGGCACTGTCCGGCATGGCTACGGCTCGGTGACGGCCATTATCAGCGGTTGTTGCCCTATCAGTAAGGTGGAATGCACCTTACATCCAGCTATAGACTTTGAATAATACCTAAAATGGCGACATCCCCTACGTTCCTTCTCCCAGCGGTAACGGTATCATGGGTATAGCAGGATGCCCCACTTGTGGCGGGTCATGCCAACGGATACGCAGCCTTCTTGAACAGACATTTTCCCTTTTGGCTGCCAGACTAATGACGGCCCCGTGTGACAGCCGTGGGGCGGGCAGGCTGCATATAGCTGGAACACATTATGTTACATGAAGAAACAAGGTGCGGTGCGGCAGAGCCAATTATCCAGGTTGTATAAACAGCTGCTGATTGTCAGGTGGCCACAAGTTATGCACAACCAGAAGCGAAGAGCTTCCGCATGAGATCAGCTTGTCTACATGGCTGATATTTCAGCTCAGCCGTCTCTAAAGGTTTTACAGTTCTTCATGCAGATATTTAGCCGAACTCAGAAGTGGATCTAAAAGGAATGGAAAAATAGAGTTGGATCGTATACTTCTCCTGCTGCTTTTTATCCAAAGAAGCTGCGTGTGAGATCAGTGCTACAGGTCCCGGCCACACACTGGGGAACCCCACACTGAAGGCTGTGTGTGAGATCAGTGCTACAGGTCCCGGCCGCACACTGGGGAACCCCACACTGAAGGCTGCGTGTGAGATCAGTGCTACAGGTCCAGCCGCACACTGGGGAACCCCACACTGAAAGCTGCATGTGAGATCAGTGCTACAGGTCCCGGCCGCACACTGGGGAACCCCACACTGAAGGCTGCGTGTGAGATCAGTGCTACAGGTCCCGGCCGCACACTGGGGAACCCCACACTGAAGGCTGCCTGTGAGATCAGTGCTACAGGTCCCGGCCGCACACTGGGGAACCCCACACTGAAGGCTGCGTGTGAGATCAGTGCTACAGGTCCCGGCCGCACACTGGGGAACCCCACACTGAAGGCTGCATGTGAGATCAGTGCTACAGGTCCCGGCCGCACACTGGGGATCCGCGCACTGAAGGCTGTGTGTGAGATCAGTGCTACAGGTCCCGGCCGCACACTGGGGAACCCAGCACTAAAGGCTGTGTGTGAGATCGTTGCTACAGGTCCCGGCCGCACACTGGGGATCCCCGCACTGAAGGCTGTGTGTGAGATCAGTGCTACAGGTCCTAGATGCACACTGGGCATCCCCGCACTGAAGGATATGTGTGAGATAAGTGTTACAGGTCCCAGACACACGCTGGGGATCCCCACATTGAAGGCTGTGTGTGAGATCAGTGCTACAGTTCCTGGATGCACACTGGGGATCCCCGCACGGAAGGCTGCGTGAGAGATCAGTGCTACAGGTCCTGGATGCACACTGGGGATCCCCGCACTGAAGGCTGTGTGTGAGATCGGTGCTACAGGTCCCGGCAGCACGCTGGGGATCACCGCACTGAAGGCTGTGTGTGAGATCAGTGCTACAGGTCCCAGACACACACTGGGGATCCCCACACTGAAGGCTGCGTGTGAGATCAGTGCTACAGGTACCGGCCGCACACTGGGGAACCCCACACTGAAGGCTGCGTGTGAGATCAGTGCTACAGGTACCGGCCGCACACTGGGGAACCCCACACTGAAGGCTGCATGTGAGATCAGTGCTACAGGTCCAGCCGCACACTGGGGAACCCCACACTGAAGGCTGCATGTGAGATCAGTGCTACAGGTCCCGGCCGCACACTGGGGATCCCCGCACTGAAGACTGCGTGTGGGATCAGTGCTACAGGTCCCGGCCGCACACTGGGGAACCCCGCACTTAAGGCTGCGTGTGAGATCAGTGCTACAGGTCCCGGCCGCACACTGGGGAACCCCACACTGAAGGCTGTGTGTGAGATCAGTGCTACAGGTCCTGGATGCACACTGGGGATCCCCGCACTGAAGGCTGTGTGTGAGATAAGTGTTACAGGTCCGAGACGCACGCTGCGGATCCCCACATTGAGATCTGCGTGTGAGATCGGTGCTACAGGTCCCGGCCGCACGCTGGGAATCCCCACACTGAAGGCTGTGTGTGAGATCGGTGCTACAGTTCCTGGATGCACGCTGGGGATCCCCGCACTGAAGGCTGTGTGTGAGATCAGTGCTACAGGTCCCGGCCGCACACTGGGGAACCCCACACTGAAGACTGTGTGTGAGATCAGTGCTACAGGTCCCGGCCGCACACTGGGGAATCCCGCACTGAAGGCTGTGTGTGAGATCGGTGCTACAGGTCCCGGCCGCACACTGGGGATCCCCGCACTGAAGGCTGTGTGTGAGATCAGTGCTACAGGTCCTGGATGCACGCTGAGGATCTCCGCACGGAAGGCTGTGTGTGAGATCAGTGCTACAGGTCCTGGCCGCACACTGGGGATCCCCACATTGAGAGCTGCGTGTGAGATCAGTGCTACAGGTTCCAGCCGCACGCTGGGGATCCCCACACTGAAGGCTGTGTGTGAGATCGGTGCTACAGTTCCTGGATGCACGCTGGGGATCCCCGCACTGAACGCTGTGTGTGAGATCAGTGCTACAGGTCCTGGATGCACACTGGGGATCCCCGCACTGAAGGCTGTGTGTGAGATCAGTGCTACAGGTCCCGGCCGCACGCTGGGGATCCCCGCACTGAACGCTGTGTGTGAGATCAGTGCTACAGGTCCTGGATGCACACTGGGGATCCCCGCACTGAAGGCTGTGTGTGAGATCAGTGCTACAGGTCCCGGCCGCACGCTGGGGATCCCCGCACTGAAGGCTGTGTGTGAGATAAGTGTTACAGGTCCCAGACGCACGCTGGGGATCCCCACATTGAGAGCTGCGTGTGAGATCGGTGCTACAGGTCCCGGCCGCACGCTGGGGATCTCCGCACTGAAGGCTGTGTGTGAGATCAGTGCTACAGGTCCTGGACGCACACTGGGGATCCCCGCACTGAACGCTGTGTGTGAGATCAGTGCTACAGGTCCTGGACGCACACTGGGGATCCCCGCACTGAAAGATGTGTGTGAGATCAGTGCTACAGGTCCTGGACGCATGCTGGGGATCCCCACACTGAATCTATGACTAGAGCCGCTCATCTTGTTCCCTCATTGTAATCCCATGGCAAACAGTTTAGAAGCTGTGGATTTATGATGTGCAGCATGCATCTATTTCGTGGGGATTTTCTCCGCACCATCTGGAGGATATTTGTTGCAATCTCATCCCCATGGCTTTTACTGAATATGCTGCAGATGATTCTGATGCGGAGAAGCTGCGGCGCTTCCACTAGGTGTGAACGTGCCTTTAAGGTGTGTTCTCATCGTAGGCCTTTATGGTGTTTGCCCAGTCTGATAGGTGTGAAGACCATCTTATTGCCCACCTGGATGGTAGGAGCTGCTCCCCGAGCCGCGACTTTTATGGGATATTCTGGGATATGCCACAACTGTCTAGATGGGAATCCCTCTTTAACCAGACAGTAATGTCTTCTGCTATGCCAGAGCACCAAGATAGGAAGACCAGGACCAACGTAAACGGATGGGACATTCAACAGCCCAATCAAAGTATATCGATACATTCCAAACAGTAAAGAGGGAGATAACGGTTGTGTTCACACGCAGCAGACTTGTTGATTACTGCGACTGTCCGTTCTTCTAAATTCATGCAGATGCTGTGTAAACAACCCAACCCGGATCCGTGGACGGTCGTGAGATCTGCAGATTGTGTGCCGATCTGTGGGGCATCCACGGCAGAAATCCTGATTGAGGTGGAATCTGAAACATGCCAGCAGGTGAGCGCAGCCTTGGAGGGGCGTTCCCCATGGGCTGGTTCATACGACTCTGATTTTGGCACGCATTACGTGTGTGACGCACGGCCGCATGACACGGGGTGAATGGAGTCAATAAAAGTAAATGGACTTTCATTCATCCATTCACATGAGCGTGTAAACCAAGCGTGTAGATAAGATGGCAGCATGCTCTATTTCACCGCGTACCACGTACTTTGTATGGGCAGCATACACAACGCAGTCCGTACGGGCGACGATACATGCACAAATGCTGCTCACTGCCAGGAAAGAATCAGCAGAGGAGGTGAGGCACGTGCACCTCTCACATCTCAGGAGCGCGGGCGCACTGCTCGCGGCCGGCCACCAGATGCCGCTGTGCCCCGCGGATTTTCTGGCAATGAGCAGTGGACAACCAGAGGAATCAATATCTGGAGAACAGAGCACCTTGGAAGTTCATGTCCTGGCTGAGGCGCTGTGATTGACCAGTCCTGGGCAGTCAGTGTGGTTAGAAAAATAACTAAATACCAAGAAATGACTTCTGCAAGTGCTTACACGGCGTGAGATGAGGACTGTTGGTGTGTACTCTAGGGGCACGCCTACAGCTATCCCGTGTCTGTCTGACAGCTCTTGCTATGGCAGTATTCCAGGTAAGGAGTCTTTTACACGGGACGATCATCATTCAGAATCTGTCAGATTCCCGCGCTCCCGTGTAAACGTATGCAGTGACTGACCGAGAATTGGCATCGCTCACAGCGCTGCCAGCGATACTTGCGCCCGGGAAGTGTGTTGGCATCGTGTGCCCGACTGCTTGTCCCGTCTACAAAGGACCATAACTCCTAACCAGCTTCAAAGGAAGCCAATGGAGTTTGAGTACTACTCACTGTGCTAGGGGATAGCGGCCCTTCGACTATCTAATGCTGCTACATAATAGCATCAGGTTTAGGCTGCAGCCTAGCTAGAGGAGAGTCATTCAGTTTCAGCATGCTAGCTGCTCCGTGTAAACAGCAGTCGGTCAGTTCTGAAGGACTGCCTGCTTACAGTGAATGGGGGTGGGTGGAGAACGCTCCCCGACTGCCCTGCCCCCTGCTGGCCGCGCTGTGAGTGATCCAGCGATACTCGCTCCTCTGTAACAGCACGGGAGTGAGGATACACAAGGACGAGTTTCAGGCATTGTTTGTCTGGCAGCTCGTCCCATGTAAAAGGGCCCTAAGGCCATACACATTAGATAGCAGTCTGCCAAGCGCTGGTTTGGCTGACAGCTATCTCACCGACACCCTCATGTACATGTAGGGTGAATGTGAATGAATCACAGCCCGATATCGCCCATGCCAGTGCGAAGGAGCCCTAAAGAAAGGAGAATCTTAGTTTTGGTTACAAAGTCAACACATCAAAAACTTTGCCAAATTTGCACAGTGAAAATGCCTAAAAGTAAGGTTTTGATGTGCTGACTTTGTATCGAAAACTAAGAGTGTCTAATAAGGATTTGTCACGTTGTAGTCCTGTGGGTTCCCAGGGTACACTGCAGCCGGTGGGGTGATGGTGTGGAGTTCTCCAGCCAATCACCATGGTCTGCTGCATCCTAAAGGAGGTCTCCCTATCATAAACATGGGGGCCACATCAATGAGATGTAATGACTTTATGAGCGTTGGGTGGTCTGCGAGTCGGACTGCTCCTGATGTCTGTAGTGATTTACTTGTAAAGCCCCGTTCACCGTCTACTGCTGGCTCTGGAATGGCTTATTGATCCGCCATCACGGCTTCTTGTAGGGAAGCAGCTTTAATTATTTTCTTTTAATTGGCTAACTTTTCTGTGCCCATAATTATAACACCAAACGGTTGTGAGTTTGTAAATTGCGCTATCCTAAACAATGGCATGGTTTATATACCCAGGACACAAAATCACATCTGTGTGCCAATCAACACAGTTGGGTCATGCTTTCTATTTCTAATGGATGGAACAAAGCATTGCCGGAGCCGCGGCCGGTGAGCGGTGACCGAGTTCTGTTGGCGCAGATGTGAACAGAGTGATGTACCAGCAGCGTGCTACCATCCAACTTACCTGCCATCAACAGTGACAAGGTCTTCCTGCCCGTCCGGCAAACATACTGTGAGCGCCATCTTCCTATGGAGCAGGTTTTCTTTAGACTCTTCCAAGTTTTGGCTTCCTATCAGCTGGGACTCTGAAGACGTTCTGTGACCCATGTGTGATTTGGGAGCGGCGCGCATCGGCGGCGGAGGAGCGCGGGCTTTCATTTTCTTACTAGAAGAAAAGTTAATAGAATGTAAATATTTCACGCCGTAGAGAACATCAGCTCAGACCAAAGATAATCACTGCCACACACTCAGCATCTGTTGGCGGTCCAAGAATATCATTCACGCATAAAATGATAAAAAATATGCAAAAATCTAAATGTAGACTAAATTCAGCTTTTCCTCCTAATATAAGGTTAAGAAGGCTCAAAAGGTGCAAATCAGCCGTTGGCTCAGGCAGTCAGGAACACAGAAACCCTTTATAAAGAGACTCTGCTCCGAATACCATAGATAGAAAGATGCTGGCCTCCGGAGTGCAGCGGGTGCCTGCGATATTATATATATTACGCACTCCGATGGGTGTTTCTACGGCCCTCAGTAATCTGCAGTCGGGGCGCGAGCAGCTCCAGAGTCCTCGTGTCCCCGGATGCCACAACAGTATCTGATTTGGTGGAACAGCCTGAACTCTGGAGCTGCTGTATACAGAGAGGGCTGTGACGTTTTATAAGGAATATGCTGATTGGGCAATTCATTTACAGATAAAGTAAAGTTTAACTTGAGACTAAATATGGTAAGAGCGCTCGGTGCCGCAGTTTATTTGCCCTTTCAATAGCTTTTCAACTGCAAGATAAAAATAACTTTTTAATGGCTTAAGACAACTTGTTGCAGAAAGTTATCCCACTCAAGTAAAACTTTGCTGCACCCGTACCCACAGCAGATCGCTTAGCCGAATCCTTGCCAGGGTCTTAAGACTTCAGGTAAATTACCTGGAGTATCTCAGACATTACTGGCCACCCCCAGCCCCTCGTATCGATGGGCTCCATTACATATTTGGGGCAACAAGTGTCTAGATTAGGCACCATTTACACCATTAGAACCAAGAGACGCCCGCGGTCTGACCGGATCCTGGCTGCGCCTGCAATGGTCGACCTTGGAAAGTAATGTTGCTTCACAAAGTTGTCATGGTATTCTTCATTCTCCGCTGTGGAGTTTTCATTCTTCCTTCTTTTGTGTTCATTGCTGCTCTAATATAGGAACCCAAGAATGTGCCTAATAGCTGGCGGCTGGATGGGGTCAGCCGGCCCGCACCTTGGTCTTGTGTCCCCATGGGGCAGAGTACTGAGCTACACGGGGTGAAGGAATCGCTTGTTAAACCTCATTCTGATGTCACTTACCCACAAGCTTCTCTTTGGTGGCATTACTGGACATAACCGAGACCTTCACAAGCACCCAGTTTAAAGCCAAGTGCTAATGACAGGACAGGCATGCGAAGCCTCCTGCTGTAGGATGGGCTTTGACCCACGCACTCCTCTTCCCCTTCCAGAGCTACAACCGCTTTCATCTGCTATTTAATGGAAAACTTTCCGCATCTACCGAGTTTCCCTGAGAATAAGACCCTGTCTTATAGTAATTTTTGCCCGAAAAGGGGCACATGGTCTTATTATACTTACCTAGAAGGCTCGGTCCAGGTCCTTCCCACTGCTCTTCGGAGTTCGCTTCCTGCAGTCCTCGGTCACCCACAGAAGATCGCTTCCTGGTTACAGGAATCATAAATCCCACCTCCGGGAAGCGAGGGCTCTGACTGGTTCTCGAGCACTGCTCAGCCAATTAATACAGCGGTTGATGAACCAACAACAGCCATCGCATTGGTTTATCGAGCCCTGCATTGGGCTGTAGCTCTGGAGGGCAGCGGGAGGGACATGGACTGAATCTGCTAGGTAAGGTATTGTTTGTTTTATGTAAGGCAGTTAGGGCTTATTTTAAGGGTAGGGCTTATATTTCAAGCCTCACCAACAATACTGAAAAATCAGGGTAAAGCTTATTTTTGGGGAAACAGGGTACAATGTGGGTCAGATGTGAAAGATTTTAAACTCCTTTGAGCAGCCCCAATCTTTAAGAGATTTACCCCATGTCCACGATATCCATCTGATAGGCTATAACCATTATTTATGCTGACTGCTTTGTATTTTAAATGTCTAAGGGAGATCCTCTCGGCGAGAGAACGCAACAATGGGAGGTAGGCCTGAATTATATAAGTTTGGGACATTCTTTCCACATAATTACGGGATAGTGGGGGTGGAGAACTTATGGCCAACTTCCATTACTCATCAGATGAATGGTCTATCCCATGAACAATGGAATTTGGCCTTAAGTTCTCCTCCCCTAATATTCCGCAATTATGTGGACAGAATGTCCCAGATGCCTATTGTCCATAGAGCATGGTACACGCCTGATAGGGCAGTCTGGTTTGGATCCTGGAGCCCGATTATGTCCAAGTGCCAGAATCTATGAGGCCTCTTCTCTCATTTGTTTTGTTCTGCCCAAAGGCCCAGGGTTACTGGAGGCAGGTAATAAGGGACGTTCCTAGATGACTACAGAGGCATTCCAGTTACTGAGGACACTAAACTTTGGCTAATATTTAGAAATACATTGTGGGAGTGCAGCTAGAATAGTCCCAACTAAAGCCCTACTTCAGGAACAACAAACTATTGCTAAATATTGTCTGAATGTCAAAATTCCAACTGGACCTGACGGGCTGCATTCTGTTAGTTCCTTTCCCTTCAAGCGGTTGTGCCAGCATGACATCCCCAGTTCTTATGCCCGATCCTGGCGGGCCTCCGGCTGTCATACATATCAATGGCCATCCTGTAATACTGCAATGACCATTGCAGGGAAATATCATGTTGGCCATGGGTTCCCCAGCAAAACCAGCTGTCTGCCGAGGTGCTGCGAGCAAGACGTGGGACAACCAGCCGATCACCCGAGGCCTTCCTTCTCCAAGAGCGAGGATTTACATGGAATGCCAATTCCACAGACTCTGCCCCCATACATATCCAGAACGGCATCAGTCTTGTGCAGTTAGATAACCTTCCATCACTGTGAGGTCATTGATGCTTCATTCCTGGCGTTAATGCTTCTTTCCCCTACGCCCTTCTATTATCACAATACTTTATCCTACTTCCAGACATTTGGGAGTTTTACTAACGATGACTTATCTTAAGTATAGATTATCAAAGCTGATCAGCAGGGGTTGGATCCCCACGATCAGCTGATTGGTGGACCTGCTGTCAGTGTGGGCCGTGCTGGAAGCAGATAGCAAGCACTGTCAGGATTGGAGCAGCCCGGACCCCCGCCAATCAACTATTGATGACCTATGCCGAGGATCCCTCATCAGTAGTAAAAGTTACAAACGTCCAGGACAACGCCTTTAACCCCTTGAGTGGCGGGTTTCCTACCACCCTGTCGTGCCCACCAGGGCAGGTTTTTTAAAATGGTCTAATCATTGAATTTCAACTAATTTTGCAGTTGCGTCTCAAGAGCCATAACTTTTTCATTTTTCCATTGACATGGCCATATAAGGGCTTGTTTTTTGCGGGACAAGTTGTGATTTTTTAAACAGGAGGGAGGAAAAAAAGAAATGGGGAAAAAAGAAAAAAAGGGGCCATGTCATTAAGGGGTTAAATAATGTATTAACTTCCTTCTCTGGGTCATTACGACGCACACGGATACCACATGTGTGATTGTATTTTTGATTTTTTACAAAGTAAAGGGAGACAAGTGTTTTTATAATTTTTTTTTTCAATAATTTTTTAACTTTTTTTTTTTTTTACTTTTTTTTTTTTTTTTTGTCCCTTTAGGGGACTTCCACAGGGACCCATCAGGACCCCTGATCACATTCCGGGGGTCTGATGGTGACAGCCCTTTACATGCTGCAGTCACATAGACTGCAGCATGTAAAGGGTTAACACAGCAGAGATCGGAGGTTTTCTCTGATCTCTGCTGTAAGAGCTGGTACCTAGCTGTCCTCTGATAGCCAAGCACCAGCTCTCCCTGCCACAGAGACCATCGGCTTGCTTCTGACAAGCCGATGGTCTCTATGGCAACCTGTAAACAAAGCAGGACATTGCTGATATGCCGGCAATATCTTCTGCTGGTTTTTCAAAGCCCTTGCACTGCTCTGTGTGGGTCTGTGCAGGCAGAGCACACTGTCACAGCTTGTGGCATTGTGCTCTGCAGCTCCCATAGTGATACATAGCCCGGAAATCTTCCGGGCTATGTCGCTATGAGCAGTGGAGCTCGTCCCGGAAAATTTCCGGGCGTGCCACTCAAGGGGTTAAGTATCCATCTCTTAGGTAAACTGGACTATTAGTGAAGAGATATACAACCCGCGGCAGGAGGGTCATCTTCACCGCTGATCTACTTCCCACTCACATTTTACATCTCCAGATTTT